>NC_088326.1:3944393-4247424 GCF_910592395.1 Lineus longissimus
CTTTGTGACCTTGGAGAAGGTCAAATCAAAAGGGGTATAATGTTCCACATTCTTAATTGGTTGTGTCGTGATGCCACATCCTATTAGGGCCGCTAACATGGGACCGAACCAATCAAGATTGATCGGGATCGATCTCGAGGATAGGTCTAGATTGGTTTGCCGTGTAAATGCACACCAATGTGATCAGGTCTTGTCTGGTCGATGTGGTCTAAAAATCGGAACCTCTTGACTTTACAAATTTGCATGTATTATACATGAACTTCATTCAGCGCCACTGATCTTGATTTTTTTTTCTGGAGAAATGAACTCTTCTATTGAAATGATCGCTTGCAAGTGATGTGTTGGATTTGACACAACAAAGCAATTAACAGAGAGTTTTTAGTTTATTTTCTGCAGATTACTCGTTAAATTTTAGGTGTGTTAGAGTTGAAATTGACACCGCACTAATGAGTCGCCGTATTTAAATCCAGACCATCAGGTGGAGCCAAAATTCCCCCCACACCTTTGGGCAAACTGTGCCCCGACATTTTAGCTCCACACCCCCTCATCTCGATTTTAGTGCAGGTCTTAGCCAGTACGGTGTTAATTCTTTAACCCTTTGTCTGCAACAGGTCACAACAAAGCATGCAATCAAAACATTATCAGGTCTTAACAAATGAAATTCAACATCGAACAAAGCAAAAGCCTGGACACGCGGGTACAACACTGAACAGTGACGAACAACAAGATGAAATTAAGATTGAAAAAAACAGATATTAATAAAGTGCAAGAAATAACACATACATCACAATGACTAGCAAAACAATTAAATCAGAAAAAAAAAACGCCCACAAAATATTGGTGGTTTGCAATACTTCAATTCAAACCCTTAGATGACAAGCGGGTTCACTTATATGACATAACAGGCTCTGACATGACACACTGCAGGCAGTAATGCGACACAAACTGCATGCCTTTTTGTTACACATACTACAGGCTATAACACCCTCTAACTCTTACATGACACCTACTCTACTGCAGGAGGCTCTTCCTTGAAAGATATATGCAGGTTCTGGTGTGACACCCACCAACTGCTGGCTCTTACATTACACCTACTGCAGGCTCGTACGTGACAGATCCTGCAGGTTCTTATGTGACACCCACTAACTGCATGCTCTCAGATGACATCTACTGCAATCTGCAGGCTCTTACATGACGAATAATGTAGGTTCTGATGTGACACCCATAAACTGCAGGCTCTTACGTGACACTTACTGCAGGCTCGTACCTGACAGATCTTGCCAAGTTCTGATGTGACACCCACCAACTGCAAGCTCGAGACTCCAACTGCCGGGTCTTACAAGACAGATCATGCAGGTTTGGATGTGACACCTACTCACTGCAGACTTTTAAGTGAAAACCAAAAACTCATTGAAACCTAATGCAGGTTCTTACGTGACAGATAAGGCAGGTTCTGAAATGACACCTACTAACTGTGGCCTCTTACATGACTCATACTGTTGGCTCTTACATGACAGATAATACAGGTTCTGATGTGACACCCTCCAACTGCAGGCTTTTAGATGACACCTACTGCAGGCTCTTAGATGACACCTACTGCAGGCTCTTACATGACGATAACGCAGGTTCTCATCTCACTTACATGAACTGCAAGCGACATGCTATTTTCTCCATATTTCTTGACCATGAACTGTGGTACCACATTACAGAAGACTAGCAGGACCTACTGCTGGGCTGCACTAATGCATAATTCAGAATCCCTATGTAGGGGGCAGCACCAGTCTACACTTGAATTTTACACAGAACTAGAATTATGGCATTGCCCAACAGTTGTGCAAAGATAGGTACCGGTACACTACTTTTGCTGTAAACTATTCTACAGGAATTAAAGGCCTACAATATTTTTTCTTTGGCCTAATACAAATATCAGTACCATCGTGGCCTGTACATCGACAAGAGAAATGTAAGCAGCAAGGTTGAAAAAGCAAGGAATGTCTAAGTCCAGAATATACCTTAATGATAAGAAAGCAAGAAGATACCAAGCAAGGACATGCAACCAGCTAGGAATGGATGGTACTAAGGGAATAAGCATTTTACACCAAATACCTGCAGGGAATCGCTGCGTCCGGTGCGGAAACACTTTCCGACTCATCAACATGGACACCTTTACTAATCGAGTGAAGCCAAACCACGGATTCATCTCCAATTATAAAGTGGTGCCCTCTTTTGAGGTAGATTTGAACAAGTGCTTCTTTGTATGAGGTGGTGGTGTAGTTGAATGGACTGAGAATAGAAAAGACTAACATTGCAGCTCAAAATATGCCAGGAAATATCAAAAATTACTATCGGTATATCAACAAGTTGGTGAGACTGGACATGGATGTACATGTACAAATGGTACATAAACACGGGTCATATTGTTTTATTATTGACAACTTTGAGTGACATCGCCCTCTAACGGCAGAAAGAGAAGGTGGCACAATGCATTCTTCTTGAATTGTTATGAAGTTGATTTACTTTGGTGGTAGCTTCCATTAAAATGACACACGCCAATGCGTGCCGACACCCGAGAAAACTTGCCAGTTTTAACCGATTTACAGTGATCGAGACCATTCACCTCGTCCTCGGCCAAGACGCCATGCTTTACACCGATATTACCTCCATCCAAGGTTTGTGACGTCATCGTGTCATTCAGTTTCAAACACCACGAGGTGCTATTTTTAGCCACAACGTTGTGCATGTCATAATGAAACAAATAGGGGGAAACCTTTGCGCTCACGGTATACTATTCTAGTTCTACAATATGAATTATGTCTAGTCAAGTCACTCATCATATATAACACAATCTTTTCTATTGAGAAAACCACCTAAATAAACTAAATTATTCTGTAAAAGTACTTATAAATTACTTCATATGAAAACCATCAGAAATGGCAAAGCCTCTAGACAACGTTTGGAGCAGAAGCTTTATTGAGACACCCTGTCCTGTCATGCCTGTGGTCAATCTAAAAACGCTGACGTGAGTCTGGTTCGGTTTTTTGGTACATCAACTTTCCAGTCTCCTCCGTTCGTGCATGACCTAGGAGAGATCTGGCCAAAAACTTTATCTCTACAGACCGGTTATATTATTGAGAGTTATCATGCAACTTTCTATAAGACTTTACCTCGTGACAAGGGCAGAAAAGCGTGATTATTAAGACATCCGACAATCGATTTCTTGAAAAATTGAGGTCACGAGAGTGAACGACGGTCCTGCTATCTGTCCGTTGATCTTAGAACTAATGATCATTCTCCAGGCGTTGTCAATGGTCATCATCGTTGCAAATTGCAAGCCTGTCTCACTCAATAACAATTTCATCGGGTGCATGTAAATTGGACATTTGGCCCGGCGCCCGGGAGATTGAACTAATGGTGTGGACAAAATGCCACGCCCACATGGCACATGGCATGGATGACGGTTAGATAACTTACTGTTAGACCCTCCGTCGAATCTAGATGAAGCATTCAGTTTCTGCCGCAACGTACCTGATAACATAGGTAATGTCATACCAAGGACAACCCGGCTACGGTTTCTCCCTCAGAAAAGAAAAAGCACTGAATTATCCTACATTTTCCAGGAAAATCGGTTTCTGCCACAACCTAAAGACAAGGGATAGAATCCTCCTTCCTATAATAACGTCCAGGACAACTATTTACTGTCTCAAATCTAAAGAAAAAGCAGCGAATCATCCTATATGTCGTCGAGGACTCAACCAGTTTTTGTCTCAACCTGAAGACAAAGTAGGTCCAGGCCTCAACTAGTTGCGGTCTCGAGCTAAGACAAGGTATTAAATCAAACTCATGTAGGCCTACTTCCTATAATATCATACCGAGGACAACCAGCTTCTGTCTTCTCTAAATAAAAAAAAAAACAGTTAAGACATCCTACATGACGTCCTGGACACAACCAGTTTCTGTCTCAACCCAAAGACAAAGCATTGAATTGAATCGTCCCTCACTATAAAAGGCCTTTATTAATTTTTGTCATAATTTTGTGTGCCCATCTTTTGTCTCATGATTTCTATGGGAATACATTAATATTTGGACACCCAAAACAAACGAGAGTTCCTAGTAATCAATCCACTTCCTTGAGACATATATCAGTGATATATGTCAAAAGAATTTATTTGCGATATTTAGGGTTACATCATACGCATCAAAATATCACAATCAAAAAAGATAATCTATCAGACAGGCTATTTCTGCGTTTTTTATTCACCTCACAAATGAAAAGGATTCCAGAGAGATAATTCCAAGTGAAAAATCTTTTAGATTTTTTATTGTGATGTAACATTGTTTCTTTGTGCCCAAAATATTTTGATCATTGGTCAGATTATTTTGAGAACCATTTGCAAAGAAAACGCTGTCGGGGCCGGACAAAAAGCGGTCTAAAAGCCGGGTTATTTTTTCTTGGGCAGGTCACCATAGCTGCATCATCTAAGGGATGATAAGAGCTTTCCGTGCATATCAAATCCGGTGTGGTTGGAAAATCTGTCCTTGGATATGAGTATACCCGGGAAACAAAGGATTCTATCATTCAACTTTTTTAATCTATGAGGGGCTGAGGCACTGGGTGCTGGGTATCTGTCGTAGACTTCATTATGGGGGGGGGGGTGGAAGAGGAGATGAGATGAGATGAGATGCCGGTTTAGATTTTAAAACAATCAATCAAAAAAAACAGAGTCTTTCAATAAAGTGAGCATCTCAAATGCGGGTTGTTTTGCAAACAAACGGCTTGCGCTGTTTTACAAAGACTTTGGTTGGACATTTATTAATAGGCTAAATATGTAATGGTCAAGTGTCAGTCGGCCTAAACCAAAAAGCATGGAAAAGGTCCATAAAAACCGAAATTGAAAAAAATCATCTGACGCTATGCGTTTTGGCAGGAGCGGGAAAATTAAGTGCCACGCCTATATATACCAAACAATCGCAAGAAAATATCTATGGTGAAGAAATGATGTTATTTTTCGGTTGAAGGTTCAGAATAAATAATTTCGTACAAAACCTTCGTTATAGATGTGACCCATTCATAAGAAACCATGATTGGAACGAACCAGTGACCATCCGCTGCAGTCAAAAGCTGACACTTTGCCACCACTGAGCGAGGCGCATGCGTGCGGATTCAAACAATCAAAGAATGCGAAAAATAAGACATTCCTGGGGTCATACAATGCTTGGCAGCTGGGTAGGCTAAATGCATGGTAACGCCGGTTGCGCATGATAGCGTACCTATGACTTGACCTTTAAATGCCATTGTTGAACTTTGTCAACAATGCGCAACCTCAGGCGAACTCTTATTGGTCAGAAGTCCGCACTAGGCGAACTTCGAATAAAGTTACTTTTCTCAATAACTATGTGACGCTTACTATTTCTACCTGTATCAGTAGATGCCATTAATTACATGTAAGAGATCTCCGAAAAGAAAAATGCAAACTCCCCTCCAGTTTTTCCGCAAAACAAAGAAATTTGTCAAAGCCGCAATATGAATTTCACACGTGACGCAATTCGCGGGAAATATGATTTCGCGCCAATGACGAAAGCTTTGTTGTCTCCGGCGATTCGGCCATTTTCGGGCAGCTGTTGTGATTTGGTAGCGACAATAATCTTTGTCCATCCTTCATACCAGGGCCCCCTAATGCACTTTAATCTTCCGATTCACATTCAGGAATATTTCGGCTTGCTTTGGAAGAAATATTACAGAACTTGATGTTGTTTCAAAGTATTTTTGAGTAATTTTGTCGACCGACCGGAACCATCTTTTTGTGTTTACAAAAATTCCAAACATTGCCACCGCATCACTTTGATCGAAAATGCCTCGTGGAGTTTTCCATCCTAACTTCGTTTCTCCAACCTCGATGCATCACCGGGAGTTTCATGTGACATCTCTACTGTCCCCTGAAAAACAATTGCTCGGTGTTTCGAGTGTTTACGACGCAACAACACTGATTGATGTGGATGGACAATGCGACTCCCTTGCAAACATTCTTGATGAAGTGGCCTCGTACACCCCTCTCGGTCCTGACCCGATTTCAACACAAAAAGCATCCCTAATGCGGCCCCAGGTAAATTATGCATAATTCCTCATAAACTGACTGTACTTCCATTACTTTTTCAGAAAGATTGCAAGTTGCATGAAGACTTTATCCCACTTTCTTTCAGCCAACCCCGGCCCAACACCAGAACGCGACCACCATGGCATGGGCTTGGGACCAGGGCTGCCCCCCCCCCCACCCCATTCCTTCTGTCCACACACAGGCCACCCATCTTGGCCTCTTTCAAGCCAAGGAATGTAATTCTTTCTTGCAATCATTCCCACGCTGGCTTATCCGCTCAAGTTGCTGTGTAACGTTTTCCCGTACTTTCTCCTGTCGACAAAAGTTTCCCGTATTTTCCTGTGCCAAGTCTTGTTCATATAATTCATGAATTGAAAACAACATGCCTTCTCGTTCTGTTACTATGGCAATGACGAGATTGATCAACTATGAGCATGACAGGGGGAGACGTCATGTCACAAAAGCCAGAATCAGGACTAGGTTAGTTCCAGTTGTGCAGTGGCTTGTCAATCAAGTGCTGAATTCAGCGTTGCGGCATGCTCTATTGCAACGTGTCAGTCAGCAGGCTCTGTTTTGTTGTGTGGCAACAGTAAGGGTTAAAATCAGCTTTTTAGAAGTAAACCTGCAGGCCAACTTTCGAATATCGTTTTTGTCTTCAGGCCTATTGCATCACTTGCTTTCACTCTTCCAGGCCAAGCGTAAGCTTGAACTAGAGCCCCGCCTGCCAATGAATGAGGGATTCAAGACGCCAAAGGCCAAGAAGCGACGGACAAGTTCCGTCTCGAGTACGGGAATGAGCCCAAAAGTCAAGTCGCCCCTTGAGAAGACGAGATACGACACATCTCTGGGACTCCTGACGAAAAAGTTTGTGGGGTTATTGAGAGCCGCACCGGATGGGGTAAGTCTAGGTCCTGCAAATTTAAGATTGCTCTTATCTCTTGCCTGACCAAGGACCAACCAGTCTCGATGCTGGCTGACTTTTGTTGGTGTTCAATTTGTCGGCAGCTTTATTTTGAGACACCCTGCCATTATCTCGGTCATGGGAACAGTCGTCAACCCTTAGACTGATGTCCTCTCTCCAGCTGCGAGAACCCTCGGTTCTCTTACGTAATTAATATTCCTGACTTTTTTCAGATTTTGGACTTGAACAAAGCAGCCGAATATCTTGAAGTCCAGAAACGGAGGATCTATGACATCACAAACGTATTGGAAGGCATCAACCTGATAAACAAAAAATCCAAAAATAACATCCAATGGAAGTAAGTGATAAAAAGGCAAATGGTGTTTTCGTTGTTGTTCCATCTCGCTCTCATCGACTTCCAGCCCGAGACCTGTCCGAATTAATCACGTATTTGGTCATTCTCTTCCAGGGGGTCTAGTCAAGCCTTCTCAAAAGAACCAACCCGGAATGTCAGTGCGGCACAGGTCGACTTACACTCTGATCTAGCAGACCTCGAGGCCAAAGAAAACCGATTAGATGAACTTATCCGAAATTCGACGCTACAATTAAAAATGTTGACAGACGACCAGGAAAATTCTCGTTTGGCCTACGTGACGTACCAAGATATTCGAAGTATAAAAAGTTTCGAGGAACAGACTGTGATTGCTATCAAGGCGCCTCCAGAGACACGGCTCGAGGTGCCAGATCCAACGGAGGTAATTACGAATGTTACGTGTTGTCTTCAGTCATAGGAAATTTGGAAAGCAGTCTGTCCACGTCACGTGCTGACTTGATCACACCACTGTGGGCATGAGGCAGTGGAGCAAACCCAGGTAGTCTAGTCAACCGAAACTAGATCAACTTATTGAACTGTCTTCTAGAATGGAGCAGTGGTGTCCACAAGGCCATTTGTCAGGACATCCCAACCTACCTTGGGAACTTACCCACCCCAACCTACCTTGGAAACTTACCCACCCCAACCTACCTTGTAACTTGCCATTTGGGCAAGCGGTCATTTTCTAGGGAACCAGCTGCCAGTTCATCAGGATGGCAGATTCTATCGTTTCGTCTTTGCAGTAACTAAAGACATGGCTGTTTGAGAGACGTTTTGAGGGATTGGCGCTTTGCACACGATCACACAGAGAAAAGGCGCCCTCTATAAATCTTATGTTGCGTTATTCTCTCTCTTTCCAGAGCATACAAATTTGGTTAAAAAGTACACGCGGTGCGATTGAAGTTTTCCTGTGTCCCGAGGACAGTAGTTCAAGTAGTAACAGTGGTACTAGTCAAAGCAGTTGTGACGAGTCGAGTTGCTCAGAAGATTCGAGGGACGGATTTGGCTACAGAGGTAAGGAGTGTTGGATTGTTTGCTCAAGTGAAACTTGATGTGAAATGGTCTGTCTCTCTTTTTTTCTTTTAAGGTTCTCGGCTGGTTTGTGCCAAAACATGTCAGCGTGGCCGACATTCTTGACATAAATATTGTTAAAGGGATAACATATTAAAGGATACAGTAGAACCACCCCTAGCGGACACCCCTCTATTATGGCCACTCTCTTAATAAAGACACAAGTTCCAAATTGATTGTTTCCAATCAATTTGACCTCTGTAATCAGGATCCTCTCTATTAAGGACAGCACCTGTCAGTCCTTAATAGAGAGGTACTCCTGTACCTAATGTAACCATAAGGGATAGCATGGACTTTTTCACTGGTGCTGCTTTATTGGTAAAATGAAGGTTTGTGTTGTTCACGAAAAGTAGGCAAATCGGCCTAACCAACATAAGTTACTGCAGCTTTTTCATATTTCAGCAAATCCCAAGTTAAAGAACGCGCTTCTCGAAGAGCAAGACATCTCGCCCGATAACTGCCGAGACATTCTCCTCCAGACCGAAGATCAGAACCTCGACCATCCGTTCTTACAACTCGAACCTCCTCTCAGCGAATCAGATTACACGTTCAGTTTAGACGACGCGGAAGGCATCTCCGATTTGTTTGATGCCTATGATTTGCATTTTTAGATGTCGATGATATTTAATATTCGTTTTCCTCAAGATTTCCCCCCAAGTAATTCCATCAGTACTCCTTTATCTTTCTCCTCAACAGCAATGTAACATTTCCGATATTTGGAGGATTCGGATTGAAACCCTGTTGTTACTTGCTCCTTCTCGTTTAGAAATTGATGGGAGTTGCTCGGGTGAAGTCTTGAGGAGAAGTAGTCACTGCCATACCAGTTTGTCGAGCATTTATAATGTGCTGACATTGTTTTTGTTGTACATTTCAATTTTTTGTGTTGTTTTTAGACAACTTCCATGTTCAATGCAGTTGTGTTCATGATATTGTAGTGGATCAGTCTCGATCTACTAAACGGTCTTTGACTCTCTGTGTTAATCTGTTAAAAAAGTGCGTTCCAATCCATGAAGTGAATCAGTTCTCGTCCAAAAAAGGCCTAGGCATCGTTCAGGTTACCTTGATGAATGGCTCATGCAAACCTTTGCAAGTTTCTTCAGTAGGAAAAACCTTCAAGTTAGACTAGACCAGGGTGGGCTGGACTAACGTCCAATAGTTTATTGTACATAACATTTCACAAGGAAAGCATAGCGAAGTTAGTGTATCATGTGTTCACTTGTGGTCCTAAAAGGCCAATAAGGACCAGATTGTAAAAAGTTTGAAACATGGTGCTACAGTTCGGGCTCTGTACAAATATGACTTGTTCTCTCTTGAACTTTGAATTCCTCATTGTAGTGAAATTATCTTTACGATAGTAGATGTTGTTTTTATTATCATTATTGTTGTGAATTTAGGCTGAAAACTTTGCCCTTGTTTATGCGTGCCACTTGGCTTGACGAGTGGCCAAGTGGTTTTGAACAAGGCCCTGGGTTCTGCACCTTTCAAACAGCTAATGAAATTGAATATTCTTTTTTGAGTGTTGCATGTTGTGCGTTTAGTGTTCATAATCATAGTTTTTGTCAGATTTTTGTAAGGTAAGGTGGTACATAGCCCCAGTACAAATATAACTGAGTGTACTACAAGCCCTTTTCAACACTGCAGGAGGTAAAATTGTACTGAGCCTAAAATTGTACTGAGCCTAAAATTGTACTGAGGCAAAATTGTACTGGAACTATAATTGTACGGGAGGTAAAATTCTACTGCCTGGGGCTATAATTGTACAGGGGATATAATTGTTCCACTTTACCTTATATTACTTCAGAGATTTTTTAAAAATTTTTTCGGATGGCTGTTTCAGCTGGGCAAGGCGGCAACAAAGTGTTTTCTGAACTCACCGAAGCCAGGCATACCTGACCTTGAATATTTGAGCTGCTCTGGCGAGGAGTGTTGCCTCTCTGAAACATGTTATTTTTCTCATGATGAGTAGGATTTATCTCTCTTCGTTCTTTTTTCTCACTCAGCATTTGTAGCAGTAGCACTCTCCCTTCACTTTGAGAAAATGTCTATGATTGTATCACATTCAAAAAGTCTGGTCACACACAATCACTAATGTGTTTTAAGTCCGAGATTTTTTTAAGGTGCACAGGCAAAACTGAGGTCGCACCGGCAAAACTGCGATCGCACTTGCAACCGAACAATGCTGAACTAGTGATTTAAATCGCGGCTACCAGCGATGCAATGCGACCTGCAATGACTACCTCAAACAAGTCGTTATAGTCGCATGTGATTGCAGGTCGTAGCAATTTAAATCTCTCGTTGCGGGTGTTTTTGATCTCTGTCGGCCCGTCACTGTTTGTATTTGATGGCACGTTGTCTTTGGCTTTCAAGTATGATTTTTCTTTTCTTTTTCATGATAATGATTAAATAATTATGGCATGTTTTCACCTGTTGGATGTTTTTAAAATGACAATTATGCATTGTTTCGTTTTAAATAATGAGGTCCTCATTGTTTTATGCCCTCAGATGTTGTAAAAATTATTTCAAGATTTTGAAGTTCGATCTTTTATCTGTAAAGCACAACCAATGAATCTTACTTTTGGACACAAATTCAAATTCACAGCTGTTATATTTTTCAACCAGTTTCGAATTCAGTTAGGAAAATTTCTATTTTAATAATTTAATTAAAAGCACTTGCCTCAAGCATCCATTTAATTCAAATATCATAGATGGCATTATCCAAGGATTTTAGGTACCTTGTATGTTTTTTAGGAAATGAAAGAATTTGGCATTACTTTTTGGATTTCTACAGTATAGGAGCTTGTAGGATGTTTTTCAAACAGAATTTCGCTTTTTGAATATGCGAGGTCTTCATTTATCAATGGACTGATAATTACTGTCCCCGCAGCAATTTTGCTACAATATTGCTTGACAAAGTATGTTTTTCACACTCGACTTCTAAAATTTGTTTTGTTTCAAAACAAACCAAAAATTAGCATCATAAAAATCTTGCATTAACAAAAGTTTGTTAGTTAAAAAGGAACAACAGAATACATGTTTGTAAAAAAAAGGATAATGAACTCTTCTATTTATCTCAGTCCAAAAGCATCTTTTAAACTTGTATATAGATACTCGAGGCTTCTTTGAAAGTAGTTATTAATATATGAATATAACTTGGTTTTCTTTGTACAATGAAAGATTTGCACTAGAATAATGAATTTAATAATAAAACATTTAGAATATATGTCTGCGTTCTGTCCTTATTTGATCCATGTCCATGTCCCTGTCCCTCCCTGGAAAACAACGAAGGTCCACATTTTGGTGCCGATCTCTAGATTATTTGCTCAGTGCACACCCTTTGGAATCCACTCCAAACTTCTCCATCTTCTGCCGAGTCATGGCCAACAACCTTCCCCAGGAAATTTAGCCACAAACTGAATGCCACCCCTAAACAAGTGCCTCGTATAGACTGGACAATGTGTGCATCTTAATGACCGTTTTCTCGCAGTGGCACGGCTGTGCCAGGACCACCAAGGAGCTTGGTTCGTTCTCAAACGACTGTTGGTTCTCTGGTTCCAGCATTTGAGCTGTAAAAACTGCACGTATGAAGTCCAAGAAGATATATCAACTGTAACCGGCCAAACCCTGAAGCCAGAGTAGGGTTACAACGTCGATCTGAGAGCCATATCGAGGCTCCTTGAGTGTCCTGGTATGGCCTCTCACCACAGTGAGGAAGCTGTCTGTTTGATGAACGGACCACCCAACGACTTGGTTGACAGTCCAAGGCTGGAATCACACAGAGAGGTTGTTGGCCATGACTGAGAGATGCGTGGGGAGGTTCCAGCTGATTCTACAGGTTGGTCTAGTAATGCATTTTCCAATATCCTCTCTGATTGTTTCACAGAGCCACAGTGCTCCCTGGCCGGGATTTTCAGAGGAAATCATATAGAATTTCCATTAACCTCCCTATTTTTGTCTGAGATCTCCTTATTGTCACTCCGGAAGGTTGGCAACTCTGCCACTGGTGACTGCCAAATTATCACATCCCACTGAAAGCCTTTTGATTTTTGGTGGACATCCCCATTCACTTCCCTTGATGGGAAAGGCCAGTTCAAAAGAAGAAGACTTACTTACTTAGTCAACTTCGTCCCTGGTGCTTGGGCATAAGGCCTTCACCATTTCTCGCCATTTTTCCTTGTCCTTGGCCACTCATATTGCTGTGTCCCAAGACAGGCCCCGGGGACAGGCCAAAGGTTTCCAGCTCTTTCGTCTTCGTGTGGCCCCAGGTTTTCTCCACGTTTCCGTCTCCCTTGTGGGGTCCATCTGAGAGCCACCTTGAGTATACAATCTGGTTGCATTCTCAGCACATGACTTAGCCATGGGAATCTCCTCCACCTGATCTCGTTCCAGATACATTCCGTATGAGTCTTTTCATAGAGAGCCTTGTTGGTGATCTTTCTTGGCCAGAATATCCTGCAGATCTTGTGTAGGCATCCGTTATGGAAGGATCTATTCCCATGTCTTCGGTGGTTCTCCAACATTCCGAGCCAGAAAGCCATAAGAAGATGGGCAATTTTGTCGAGGTAGCTCTTGGAGCAAAGATTGAAGGCCATCCAGCTTGAAAGTGGGATAGTACCATGGACCGAAACTTCCATTTTCCAAAACAAATAGTCCCTCAGGCTTTCCTATTGTGTCCTCTGGGACGAAATCATCCAGGGGTAATTTGGAGATAAATTGTCTACGTGATGTCTAGTCCCCAGGGGAAGAAATGTCCATTAAAGGTGAAATGTCTATGTGATGTATTGTCCACGGGGGACAAACTGTCCTGAGAAACCGCTAGATTGTCCATGGACGAGCTGTCCATTCAAGATGAAGTGTCTTTTTGATGTAAAGTCCCTAAGAGACAAAGTGTCCTGAGAAATGTATTGTCCAGGGTAGGTTGTCCATTTGAGAAGTATTGTCTTTGTGATGTTAAATCCCCAGGGGACAAAATGTCCTGAGAAATGGATTGTCCTGGGTAGGTTGTCCATTTGAGAAGTATTGTCTTTGTGATGTAAAGTTCCCAGGGGACAGAATGTCCTGAGAAATGGATTGTCCAGGGTAGGTTGTCCATTTGAGAAGTATTGTCTTTGTGATGTTAAGTTCCCAGGGGACAGAATGTCCTGAGAAATGGATTGTCCTGGGTAGGTTGCCCATTTGAGAAGTATTGTCTGTGTGATGTTTTGTCCTAAGGGACAAGCTGTCCCAAGAAAGGGATTGTCCAGGGACAAAGTCCCCAGAAGACAAACTGTCTCGAGAAACAGATTTTCCATTGGAGAAATATTGTCCATGTGATGTATTGTCCACAGGGGACAAAAATTCTCGGAAATGGATTCTTCTGGGAGGGACAGGCTGTGTGTAGGATTCATAGTCCCAGGGGACACCCTATCTCTTGGTACCCAGGGAACAAATTGTCCCGAGATATCGATTGTCCAGGGATGAGTTGTCCCTCCCAGGACTCTGCAGACAATCTACTCTTGTCCAATGACATTTGATTTGTTGGGAAGTACTACTGATGGGTGGAAGGTCGGTAGTTTAATATTGCCACTGGTTGGTCCTTCAATGACTGGGAGATGTAACTGCCCAACAGATTTGTTGGGAACTACTACTGATGGGTGGAAGGTCGGTAGTTTAATAATGCCACTGGTTGGTCCTTCAATGGCTGGGAGATGTAACTGCCCAACAGATTTTTCTGAACTGAGCAAATTTGTGTTTCATCTACAGCAAACCTTTACAAAAAGAACAGAATAAGCGTATAAAGAGATGATAAGACTTTTATTCAAATACTTTAGTAAAATATGGATGACAGTTTTAACAGGTACGGCTGTTTGCCACAAAATGCATTGGACACAATTTTTATGAGACAAAATGTCATATTACACCTGTCCTCCATTCGACGTCAGACAGAGCCCAAAGTCCTTGTAGAGCTGTAACTAATGACTACTCTACAGCGATTCAGTTGGAATTTAGCAAAAAAAGTTAATTTTTTCCGATTGTGCATAATACAACATACTCTATCTAGTGTCATTGATGTAAGGCCACTTCATCAATGACTAAGAATTTGGAGTAATTACTGGAGTCTTTACATGTGGAATGTAATTTGATATGATCAACTCATCAAACCCAGCCACATTTATTGTACCATTTTTGGCTCTCGGGCAGTACTGAATCTGACAAATATTTTAGAACCAATTGAAGAAACACTGTTCACTAGGCCAGGAACAACGTAAAAAGGTAACGTCAAACAGTGGTGAAGGCCTTATGCCCCAGCACCAGGGACGAAGTTGACAAAGTCAGTACGTCTTCTTCTTTTGAACTGGCCTTCCCCATCAAGGGAAGTGAATGGGGATGGCCAGCAAAAATCAAAGGCTTTCAGACACAGTGGTTCCTGATTCCACGAAGTGAGATAGGGGAGAACTCAGGTCGATATCAGCCACTTAGATCAAATCACTGTAGCGACAAAAAATAACAGTTGGCCTGGGAATCGTGTATAGCGTATGTGGTCTCATGAATTTTTAGGCTGAACTAATATTGTGGTCAACTTGTGCTTGAGGCTTCAATATTGTCCAAAGTCCTGACGTCTGCCTTTCCTACTTTTGCATTTCGAAATAAACAACTATCTCTACTGGATATACAAACCGACTCTTAAATTAACGTTAAATCTGACTGTACATGACTACAGTACCTTTATGTTTTAAACTAGTACTAGCACAGATAACACAACATTCTGCAATTGAAAATCCCTTTTCCAGCTTTTAAAAAAATCACTACGAAACAAAATGAAAGACAAATAACAAATTCCTGTGGCAAATTGCAGAAACCAGTTTCGTAGATTTGAAGTGACTGCATACTCAAACGCACAACCATTGGCAGTCAAGACTGATTCAATTAGACTGAAAGGGGTGTCCAGTGCCTATGTATTCTCTGGAAAGAAGAGGGGTGGGGTGCCCTTTGAAATTTTAGCCAACACCAAATGGTAGTCCAGTGGTCCTATGAAAAAAGTCCTGTAGGCCTTTCATGGGTCTCTGCTGTTTTCCGGCATACAACAGCGGCCGCCTAGTTGCGTCTGACGCATAAGATGGGTGAACACTTCTTCCTGGTTTAATGTTTTTAATTAGGAACACCTACATCAGATATACCATCCCTGCGTGGCAAGTGCATGATTTGAACTTGTTTTAACAGAGATGCTAAGAATGACAATGACAATGATCATGAAATTTGCTGAAGAAAAATACAGCAAGATTTCATATTTTGATACCACATTTGAAGATGTTAAAGATACACCCTGCAATAGCTTTTATCCCCGGATATAATCTTTGATTAATGCAAAAGAATTTGGCCTCAAAGATTTCACTCTTTCACACCCATTCTGGATTTTTTACATTTGCACATCAGAATCCGTTTAAACATTATATTGTATGATCTACATGGTGTCCCAGAAATAAGTCAATACACAATTTAATTTCATCACTTGATTCACACAATCCTTTTTATGCAACTTAAAATTCTGTCCAAAATGCCCCTCCTCAGTTTTTAAAAATATAATGGTGACTGTATCTTGGGTCCCTACATCATAGGACCTGACCCTGCATTTTTCAGGGACACCCTGTATAGAGCAACGCAACTTTAAACCCTTCAAATAATGGCATTCCAAGATTTAATATTTACATACCTATCAATAGCTGTAACCTGAGAAGTTTTGCGGTCGTTTAAATAATTCAATCAAATACCAATTTTTTTTAACAAGAGTTGGAAATATTTTTGGGCCAACAAGATCCTAAAAAGCTCTAGTTGGTCCATGAAAAAAACACTCACAAAATGTAAAGTATTGTGGTGAACCACCAAAAAATGCCGCAAAGTCTTTACAGGCCACAGTATATCTGAATTAGCCCTCACCATCAGTTACAAGTGGACGTATATTTCTTCATAATTGAGACACAAAAACACCTTTTAGATGTGTGAGCAACTGAATATCAACCTAATCCAATAGTGGAATTCCAAATATGAACTGCTCACAAGCAACAACAAGAACTTAGAAAAAAATTAACCTCTTTATCCCTCGAAGTGGGATTTTTTAAAGCAAAAGTTGACTTTTTTTGTTGAGAAGGACAGGAGAACTAATTCAGATCTTTCATATTTTTTCTAAAAACGCTTTTCTTATAATTCAGTCTTTTTCTTCTTGTCATCCACATCCGCAACGGTGTCATCATTGTCGTCTTCTACCGGTAGCTGCAATGAAAAGATCATAATATATAGTATAGCGAGACCTTAATAAAAATTGCCTTCTGCTGACTGCTGTTAACCTGTTAACCACATAATTTTTGATTTGTTAACCGCGTCCTATTGCGTAATTAATTAGATTACACATGCACATCCTCATCTAACAGTCGCTTCGTCTTGCATACTGTAGCCATGATTCAGCTCAAAAACTGGTGCCAGTGGCGGCCCGTAGTGTTCTGAAACTAAACTACACTGTGCTGACGATCTAAGGGGATTCCCCATCGAGTTTCTGAGTGTTGCGTGGACTTAGGCGAGTCACAAACACACAACTTCTACCAGTAACTCTTCTGACATATCTGAGGGAATACCCCTTCTCTGGTTTGCCGTAGATTAACATCAGATTTCCACGAAAGCATTAAAATACATTCTAGATACCTGTCCATCTTTGCCATCCCAGGCATCAACTTTTGTCGCCTTAGGTATTTTTTCGTTCCTTAGCGGAGCAGTCCTACCCCGCCCCACAGCAATCGCCCTGAAAAGAAGAGGAAGGTACTTTAAGCCGTCGTTCAATGCTTCTAGGTACGGTCCAAAAAATGTCATCAATTATGGGATCATTCGACACTTCACCATTAGCTCAAGATACTCTTCCAACCCCAAGAAAGTGTACAGAATGATCCTTGATTTCTCCCGCCTAAACTCTCACTGTCAAAAAAAATCGAACAGGAACAAAGGCTCAGATAACAAATGCGCAGTAACAGACGTTGAGAAATTCAGGGCCGAGCCGAGGACAATTCTATTCCAACGGGTCTATGGAGTGGTGGAGCCTTGAGCATAGTAGACTACAGAAAGGCACCGCAGAGATATATGTTTTATTCTTATTATATATTCATATCTTCCAATAAAATGAAAGCAAATACAAGTTTGGAGTACCATACTTTTGTATTAACAATGATAGAGATTACCATCTGACTTTACGATTTAACCACGGTCTATCCTGACCACATTCACTTGTTTCAGCAGACCTCAGATGAGCTGCTCAATCAGTACTACAACCAGAGGACTCGTGACCGGCACCCACTTATATCTACGAGTGGGCTGAAGCAAGTCAGACAAAAGACTTGCCAAGTCCTGCACCGAGTGGGAATCGAACCGC
Organism: Lineus longissimus; assembly: GCF_910592395.1. Taxonomy (NCBI): domain Eukaryota; kingdom Metazoa; phylum Nemertea; class Pilidiophora; order Heteronemertea; family Lineidae; genus Lineus; species Lineus longissimus. The sequence goes on from NC_088326.1 coordinate 3,962,219, forward strand.
TACTCTGGAGACCAGTACACTCAATAAGTCGAAATGCTACAGGGGGTCACTCAATGCGTCAAGTTAGCAACATAACCTGGCCATTAAATTTTGACCATAAACCGTGAGATATTAACTTACCGTAAAAATTCATCAATTCCTTCCTTAGTAAAAGCACCTCTCATCAACACATATTTAGCCTTTTTTGCATTAATGGCCACTAAAGCTGGATATCCAAAACCACCCACTTCCAGTGCCTGTTCAATATCCATCTGGGCCGCCGCCTCTGACCATATCCAACTGAAATTGGAACGGTTGATCTATTATTATGGTCAGCAAAGATCTCTCTCAAAGATCTCTCTAAAACATGACTTATAATCAACCACAGTTTATAATCTAGCCGAGTTAGAGAAAGTGGGCGCACGACTAGCATCTTGCAGTTTTGACCACGTAAACACCAACAGGCCTTTCAATAACATGTACACTTAACATCTTTAAATACGTTGGTGTTAAATTTGGGACATGTGGCGTGCCCTTACAACATTAAACAGTGTGAAGACTATCAATTGAGAGGCTTAACTGATACAGCTGGTCCACCAAAATGTCCCTGCTTGGCAGTTGATTTCGAAGGCCGCAGGCTCAAGTTTTGATAGATTTTTTATTCATTTCATAAACTATACATACCCCCACAATTTCTTCTTATATTTTTCTCCAAGCTCTTTTAGGATGTTGATGTACTTGTTTCGGCCGGCTGCCTGGCTGTCGAGGATGTGCGGCAAGAATGAGATGACGCAGATAGGCTGTTCGTCACAGGCCTCCTTCACACTCTCGTCATTCAGAAGCTGGAAGTTGAAAGGAGGTAACAATACTTCTGTACGCCGATAATGATAATACACGCCCTTGGGGGTAGGGGTCCTCCTAAAGAAAGGGTATACACATCTGAGCACATCTGTGGCTGGCAGACCCAGTCAGTGAGAAGCTTCAAACCACCCTCTGTTCAACGGGGTGAGATATGAATTTCAGAGCCTCTACAGGTGTTATGTTATGTTGGCAACAGTTCTAGATTATAAGTTGGACAGTTTTTGTCTGAAAGTCGGGGCTTACCGGGGTTATTATTTAAGAGTAATGAAGTAGAAGGTTGGCTTTGCCATTCCATTGGGGAAAGTGCAGTAGAATGAGGCTCCTGATTAGCTGCGCAGGCCCGCTAAAGTGACCTTAATTAGCACCCTTTGCAGGCCAATACTGGGACAAAGATGTGCATGACCAGAATCAGATTGGTTTAGGGACATACGGGACTTGCCCACACCTTTGTCTGAGGTTTCTTCTTACTTTATGTGTCAGCTTTACCTGTATACTATGGGAGAGAGAGTCTCTTTGTAGACGCAAGGAAAGCCTCAAAATTACTTTCGTAATTAGGCATGAAAGAAACAAAGAAAAACCTGATATTTAGAAAACATCGAAAATATCCCACCTGTTTAATCTCTGGAGGAGGTATGTTCTCAGAAACTTTATCGAGAGCAAAAGCGACGATTCCACTAGCATCTCGACTGCCATCATAGTCATGAGCATCCTGGGGCCCTCGCTTCACTCCGCTGGCAAACCACTTGATTGTGGGGAATCCTTGGATCTGGCAGTGGAAAGTGAAAATACATTTCATATGATATTGTGTCTAGACTTATGATAGTGGAACATTTTTCCCTGACCTATTTATTACTGTAAACCTCTATTTTCAATAATCGACCTATTTATTACTGTAAACCTTCTTTTTTCAACAACCGACCTATTTATTACTGTAAACCTCTATTCTCAACAGCCGACCTATTTATTACTGTTAACCTCTATTAAAACAATCACAGGCATTTTATTATTACAGATTTTGCGTATAAATTAGACATACAAAAATGTAAATCTCAAAAGGTAAAAACTAAATTTCTTGATCCGTCATAATTAAATTGAAAATGTTTTCTTTTTTTCAGAAATTTTTTAATGGAATTGTCGAAATGGAACAAAAATTCAGAGTGAATGATGGGACGTAATTGGACAAATTCAAATCGGGAAACGATAATTGGCCAAATCATCCGTTCTTACCTGGTACATCTGCGCCATGTGTTTATGTTGGTCAGCGTCGAGCGCACCGACCTTCACCTTTCCTTTCAACTCCGTTGCGGCTTTTTTCCACTCCGGCGCCAAACGTTTACAATGACCGCACCAAGGCGCGTAAAATTCGACCAACCACACGTCGTCGCTGTTGATGACGAGCGACTCGAAGTTTGAATCTGTAAGTTCGATGACGTCTTCTTGGTTACCCGAGCCTCCGGATCCGCCCTGGAAATGGAACAATTTGAAATAAAACACCAAAGCCCCAATAGACAAACAGAGCAAAATAGCAAAATATTCCAGGGGTCAAGGGTCATTACGTTAATTCGCCCTAGCTAGTTCTGACCCCCAATTTAGGAAAATGCAAAGAGTTCCAGCGGTCAGTGGTCATTATGTTCTTTCTACCCTTGCCAGTTTTACCCAACTGACCCAAGAAAGCTGCTTTGAGGGGGGGATGATGTTATCAATATTTGCTCTGATAACCCTTTGGTGGTAGAACAATGGGAATCTAGGCCCAGATGCGAGCGGGCTTTATTTAAAGACAACAGACCCAAGTCATGGGCGAGGCCTGAATTCTTTTAACTGCGAGGGAAGGAGTAAAACAACCCAATTGTCCAAAGGCAAAGGGGCGCTCCAAGTCCACTGGGTTGGGCACTAATAATTTGTAATATTTTTGGGTCTGCAGTGTGCATTGCCTGGGGTGTATGATAGAAAGACAACCAATGTCTCCTACCAAAAATATATAAGGCAAGCAGACACCTCTATACATGCTTCCCGAAATTGGTGGCTTGCATTGGAACTAACTTTTTCCCCCTTGTCGTCATTAAAGGCATTCAAGTGTGTTGGTCAACCATGACTATCTCCTTTGTCCCTCCACCATAAGGCCTAGTTTCCCCTTATGACATCACTATTTCGAATACTGAGCGCCCCATTTCTGGAAAGGTGTGTAGGCAGGACTGTGTATTGGTAACTTCAAAGTAATGCTCAGTGCCGAGAATTATAACTCGGGTTGTGCTTATGTGAACTTTTGGTCAGAGGATGCACTTTCCTGATTAGAAAAATATGTCAATAAGTCGAATTGGTTTTATTTTTAAGGTGGATCTAGAGAAAGATGGGGTGCTGTCAAAGGAGGGGAGAGAATCGAAATTCTTCAACCCCCTCACCAAGAACCATCAGGCAAGGTGTTTTTTCGCTTAACTTGGTAATAGCTTCTCAATATTCAGCTTGCTTCTCAATATTCAGCTTTCAAAGCGGAAGGCAGCAAAACACAGGACAATACGGCATTAGAGAGCAAGACTGGAAGGAGAGTGACAGGTTAAACTGAAATCTTTCCACCACTTTCACTTGAGAGTATTTACAGTTTTTGTAAAGGGGAAACACTGGGACGCATCCGAAAATGTACACAGACATTACGTAGAATGTTCATGAACAGTTTCTGATGTATATCCACTGCACCACCCTCTCTTTACAGCAACAGTGTAACTAGACATTTTTCTGACGTTAGTCAGGAATCGCTGCACCCCTTCATTTAATAATGGACTCCTCAGTAACTTCTGCAATATGTCATGGTTGGAGATTACCTATTATTTTCAAGGGTGGAAAGGTTACAGAAATTTTAAACCCCAAGTTGAAAATTTATCAATCAGATTTAAAATTCAAGATATACAAACAATCATTTTAAAGTTTAGGTTTGTTTATTGATAATTGCTCATTTTGCTCATCACAACCACGGTAACATTCTTGGGACCTGCTTCAAGTCTTTTAGTACAAGCCTGAAACTAAGGGACAGGACAAGGTCTTGGTCTGGCACTAGACTATGATTTGTCAAGCACCAACTAGCTGGTCCTCACCTTCTCAGACACCAAGTTCAAGTTTGACAACAATTTGACAACAGTATAGCTCGGTGTGACAAGTTTGGTTCCTCAATTGAACAGAACGACTGCGGGAGCCAACATAGTTGAAAGTGTCAAACTGATGCAATTCACATCTTGGCAAATCTAAATCAAGAACACGAGACTAGTACTACTACAGACTTATATGGAAAACAACTGCAGAACTTTACTCGTCGAATGATTCGTCCTCCCACTGTTAGTCCAAGACTGACACGCTTAGATTTTCTTCTTCTTCAACATTTTCGAGAGAAGCTTCAACACATCTTTGTCCAGGCCTTCAATCTTGTCCTCAGCTTCCAATATTTCCTTCAAAAGTTGCGCCCGAATCGTTTTCTCGCTAGGTTTTTTTGTTCCTTTTTTCGCCACTCCTTCACCACCCTTCTTCTGACTGGCTTTTGTAAGCTTCTTCGCATTTCCCACTTTTGACTTCTTCTTCCTCTTCTCTTTCCCATTTTCAGCTTTCGCTTTCTTCAACTTCCCTTTTCCCTTTCCAGTTTTTGATTTCTCAATTTCCCCTTTCCCTTTCGGCTTCTTTGTCGTTTTTCCCCGTTTCCCCTTATTGCGTTCCTTACCCCCTTTTCCCTTCTGACGCCTTTTCGGTTTCATTTCAAACACAACTCTCTTTATCTTTACACCACCCTTATCTTTCTTTTTTTTCTTCCCTCGCTTTTGATTTGCTTTTTCTCTGTGTTTGCCCTGTTTTGCCTTTTTCTTTTTATCTTTACTCTTTTTCGATTTACCCTTTTTCTTTTTACTTACACCAGACCTGCTCCCACCTCCACTCCCGGATTTCCCAGACATCTTCGACTGGACCAATTTCCTTGCATGATCTAAGGCAGCGTTCACAATGCCGTCAGCACTTCTGGCTCCTGAAATGTAGAGAGGTCAAAGTTTATAACCACAGCCGTATCATCGAGGCAGGGGGCTACTGAAAAACATCATTGTAATGCTGATTCTGGACAGAAAAAAAGGCAAAAAGCTTAATAGGGAAAGCGTTTAATGTTTTTGACTCACCATTGTAATCCTCAGGTGAATTTTTATTCAAACCGAAGATCTTAATTGTGGGGAATCCTCGAACACCATATTTCCCGCCGAGAGAATTGTGTTCATTGGCATCCACCGCGGCTACTTTCACCACACCCTGAAGATGAGATATTTTTTGATTAGTATTGGCTGGAAAAACAAAGGATGTGTGCAGGGAGGGATACATAGGGTTAGAGGGACTGAAATAGGGACTGTATGGTTAGTGGAATCACATCGCAATTTCGAAGTTGATCACGCTTGCCATAAATTGTTTATTTGTGGCGAGACAACGATCGTGTTCAGTAGGAAAAATTTCATTTTCTGCTACTTTCATGTTGCCCTGAAGATGTGACATTTTAACGTTGGTGTTGACCAGAAAACAAAGGACTTGCGCATGAGATTGCAAGATTTTTTACGAAAAAGTCACAAAAATTATTCTATTACATCAGGAACGGACAAATGCAGTATCAAAGATTGAAACGCTTGTCAGCGATCTCTGATTTTTTTTTCGGAGCACAGATTGAAATCATAACAATGTTTTTGTTTCCTTCACAACGTCTGGACTCTCGGTTCTTATACCTGGGGACGGATTTTGATTCCACAGCATAATTACTGGCCCATGGGTTCGAGTTTGGAATTTGGTAGGTGACCAAGGTTAAGGAGGCCACTGCCTCTCGCCAAGGCATAATGACATGACAAACCATCTGCATGTAACAACGATAATGATCACTTGTGAATTGTTTGTGACAGATGCACAGCCGAGCAGATAAACAGATGGTATGTTTGTAATAATTCATCATCTATTGTGAATTGGTTAGTTCCACAACACTGTTGTGAAATCTGTGGCAACATCTGGAACGATGAAGACACATTCTACTCTAGTCCAACACACACATTATTTTGCATCAAAGGGGTACGTCAGTTACGGGTGGTCCAGGAAAATAGAAATGCAGTTATACACAATGCTGTAGTGCAGTTGTTATGTATGCGAATTTGGATGATACAGGATGATGCTAAGACTTGTGACCAAGAATTTATAAAGACAAGGTCACAAGGGTTTGGGTTAGGGCCCTAACCATTTTAATTTTGTACCAACAACCTAACACTTTTTACTGTCAAATGAACATTAACCAGCCCCCTGGTTAAATAGTGTGCATTTAGTGAACATTAACATTTATCACCGAGATTCAACATTTTTGTTGTGCTATAATTCTTGTTGTTAGCCATACCTTAAGTGCTGTTGCTGCCTTTTTCCAAGCTGGCGCTAATTGTTGGCAATGACCGCACCTGAAAAAGAGAACAAACTTTCGGTGCATTTGCTATCATAGAGTGCATATTACACATAAGATTACAAATTATTCAAGAAAAATTTTAACAGGGGTCATCGTTATCTTGACCCCTTGACTTTGATGACTTTTAAGCCCTTCAAATTCAGCTTCTAAACCATGCTGTTAGAGCGTACAGTAACTTTTTATTGCAGCGATATGCAGTATTCATCACATGTGACAAAAATTGCTTGGCAGCGGGTTATCGCAGGTGCCTGTGAAAAGAATCAACCGTTTCTGTGACGTGCGCTTTATAGACATGTATATCAAACAAGCTTGATTATGATTTCATAGCAGATCGCCACAAGCAAATAGATCCACAGACAATGGTCTTCTGATCGCTCATCACACAGCAATGATTATTGCATTAAACTGCGATAAAAGTTGCTTGTCTACAGTATGCTTTAACGCGCAAGCGATGCCAAGGCCAAAGACACATCCCATCACGAGGTGAACAAATTATTATTTTGTTAAATACAAATATTTTTGGTCAAAATATAACAAGCTTACCATGGTGCGTAGAATTCGACAAACCAAACTTCGTCGCTGTTCATCACTTTACTCTCAAAATTTGCCGGTGTAAGATTGATGACATCGTCAGAAGACGAGTAGAGAGCGTTAGCAACAGCTAGGACTGTCGTCAGGAATAAACCTAAAATAGAACAACAAACAAACTCACGTTTAGACTAGTATATCTAAAAGGGTGCTGTACCCCGCTGCTGGAAGCGCCAGTGTCAACCTGCAGGATCAGCAGCAACCTCTACGAGTATCACTTGCCTCTCAGTCTCACCTCTCTGAGTAAAAGTCACTTATACAGCAGGCTGAGGAAGTCATTGCAAGCCAAAACAAACCTAAATATAGGCAAACGAACAAAAGAACATGTCAGTGGTGTGTGACCATGCGGTCTTTTGTTTGCTGCTTGTTTCTTGTGGCCAGCAGTGGCTTCCTCCGCCTGGTGTTAGGGCCTCTATTTAAGGCCAACCACTTCTCTGACCAAATCCAGCTTCGGTCTGTCAGCAAAGTCCTCAGCTGTAAGTTGGATGAACCATACGAACATTAGTATGGCGAGGCAGCATGTTCGCTAGTGCTCTAAAGGAGCCATGATAAGGCTTTCAAACCCAACGGCCATGTTGCAACTCTGGCTTCAGCGTTTCAGCTGTTACAGTTGAAATTTAATCGTAAATTCCTCTCATCCGCGTAACTGTAACAGCCGAAATGCTTGAACCAGACATGGAACATCAATTGAAAACTTAAACATAGCTCCTTGGTGGTCCTGGGATAGCCTCGCAACAGTTAGAAATTGTGAGTTGGATGTATGGTTAATACGATACGAGTGGTCTTCATTCAGTTTGTGGTCGGATTTACTGGTAGAGACGGTTGGTGATGACTCAAAGAGGTGGGGCTGGGAGATGCTCTTAACACTTTCAGCGCCATCTGACGTAATTTTACGTCTTGCAAGTTCACACGGTTGAGCCATCCGACGTAATATTACGTCGCGTTTTTAAATTTCCCGCTTTGTCTTCGAGGCGACTAGCAGCGCAGTATAGGGGAAAACAATTTAACTATACAGCGCTTGAAGTGATAGTATGATGTTCAGCCAATGTGCTATTTATAGCCAAGATTGTCTGCATTCGAATAGGCGCAATGGCGGGTCGAAGATTGATGACGGGGGCAGATGTAGCCGAGAGTATGCCAAAAAGTGGGTATTCGGAAAGACACCAGATATTACTGTTCTATGTGTGGGGTACCATTGTGCAAAATCAAGTGCTTTGCTGACTATCATTCCAAATTAGCATTGTAAAGAGATCTAACAAAGAAGAACCAACACAGAAAATTTCATGTAATTATCTTTATTCCTTCTATTGTTTTCATAATTTTGAAAAAGGGTAAAAAGGGGCGTAACCTTGGCCCCTGGGGGAAGTACGCTAAATATGGCTGGGCGCTGAAAGTGTTAAGAGGCTGTAGTTGATTCCACAGGGTGATTGTGCCTATTCTATTCTACCTCCAAAATGCGCCTGAAGTTTCAATCAAAATAAATAATGCAAGCCATCACATTGTGTGACGTGACTGATTTCACCACTGACAGTACTAGCAGGTCTAACACCAAACACCTGCAATTGTACAGAAAGCAGGCAACAATGTATGAAAGACCACTTGGAATGTTCCTGACCAGCTGATAATGAATTCCAAGTGGCCTCAAGTTTGAATGGGTGGCTCTGGTGGAACGAAACAGGTGGTCACAAGCATGACGAGTCGTCCAGTCGGCAGATCAATCAAAATGATGGGGCAGCGATAGCGTAGTCGAAGACAGTCTGCCCTGGGAGTAATTACTCCAAGGTCTGCCTCATGATCAAGAGGTCATGGGTGCGACTCCTGGCAGCCGAGTCACTGCTAGCTTTGTTCTCTACTCTAGACTACACCTCTCCGCTGGTCGAATTCAAGTGAACATTGTCGGCTTCTGGTTGCTTTTTAACCCCCCCCCCCCCCCAGCCCAGCTGTTATCTGTGGAGACGGGGGTAATATGGTAGTAACCCAAAAGTGCTTTGAACAGGGAAACATGACATGAAATCTGTAAGGTGTTGAACATTATCAAGTTCATGGCATGTGCCATGGGCCATGTTCAGCCACTGTACACTGGCACTGTGTACAGGGTGTACATACAAGTTACACTACAGTAGTATGACTATGAGTACATGAATGAGTAGGGGAAACCCCCCTTGAGAGTGACATTTAAACATTGCAAAAGCAGCGGTTTCACCAGTATAAATCTACAAAATCTTATCAAAACTGCATACCTGATAAAAACATTGTTGCAGACGGATAAGTGTCCCAAGTTGGAAAGTCGGAAAATTCGGAAGAACTGAACAAAACCGCACAAATGTGCTAATTCCTCAAGAACACACGTTGATTTACCGTGGCCAGTGCTCATTGGCGGAGAGAACTGCGCAATCGCACAACATAAGCCGGGTTAACATTAGAAAAAATAACCCAAACCATGTCTCTATGACGCCAGAGGGAATTCCCTCAATTAAATTAGGGCGCGCATTTCAAAGTGGGCACATCTCACAGCGCGTGTTGGGTCACTGACTCTCCAGCACTCATCGGGGTACTTGCATGCAAAAGAGCCCGGGGAGAACCCAGGATCGTATTTCTGGATGAACCAGCGTGGCTTTCAAGGAACTGAAATTCCTGGCTCTTCGGTTCCTTGTATCTGGTGTCTATGCCAGGGCAGGGAGACCCCACCAAGTGAGAAACATGAGTAGCTTTCGTGGAGTCCGAATCGGATTCACTAGGCCAATTAACCCAATTGGTGCGAAACCATAGTGTCACGCATAAATGCTCATCCTGCCTTGGAGGAGGAATACCCCCTTAAGAAAATACCCCTAAGTGCAGAGCGAACTCTGAAGAAGAAGAAGAAGAAGAAGGTATAAGCCTAGCAGGAAATGAGTACTCAAATCTTCTCATTTATCATCGTCCTGGCATATCCAGTGGTTTTTAAAGGGGGACTATAGGCAGGAGGAGAGGGGATAATTTGGCCATATTCAAGTGACTAGTATACACAGTAAGGGCCCTAGGTTATGTCTCCTTCGTCATAAAGTACAGGCGAAGAGTATAGAAAAACACTATGTAAACTATAATATGATCCCCTCTCGCGAGAGGCGGCATTTATTCTACATAAGTTAACGGTAGGCTACGGAGATTATATTTCCCAACCGTTTGAAATTTTGATAAAACAGGACGAGAGCAAAAGTCTTAACCGTTTCAGAGATAAACCTGGACGAAAAGGTGCTCAGGCCTCAGAAGACGAACCCTAATGAGCCCAATACGTGCGGGACCAAATTGGCGGTAAGCGGCTTCTGAGATGCCCCCTTTGTTGAAGCCAGGGAATTTCCATCTATTTTTAGAAATAAGGTCGGGTATCCCCGTTTTTACTCAGTCTCCAGGACATCTCTGCCTATGCTGTTAGCATTATTTGATATACATACAATTTCACCTGGATTAAGGGTTGGTAGACATGGTTTGGAGTAGTTTATTGGTTTTTCAATAAAACATAATTTTTTCAAGCGAAATTTCTGTCATATTCAACCGATTTTAACGCTTTAAAAAGCAATAGGAGAAACCGAAAATCATTATTTAGGAACCTGACTGTCTGTAGAAGTTAACTCCTAATCTTCTACTATGAGGCTGGTGAGCATATTGCCATTGGAATTCCGTACAAAATTTAAAAAACTTCATCATTTCATTTTTAGTTTCTTTTGTTTGTCACATATACTAGGCCCTACATGATCAACTGATAGACATAGACACAGACTGTAGATTCATGCTCTTGATTGGAAATAACATTTACATAACATAGTGTTGGCTGTCGTCACGTCACGATGCATTGCAGCTCTGACGGTTTTACATTCATTACTGTAACGTGACGTCACGCGACGTCTTCGTAAACGTTATCCCCAATCAAGTGCAATGATCTATAACCAGAGAAAAAACAAAATTAATACCCACCCTCAGAACGTGTCATTGTCAGAAAGCCTGAGCTAAATAATTACACTTGGGATAATGTCATATGAGGCACTTTAACATACCAGTCCCCCTGTACGGTGAAACGCATGACTGGAGTAATCAACGCTAGAACAAACTTTGCAAACTTTAGACAATGTCAGAATAGTCAGCTTCATTGCAGAATCCCTGACAAATGCTTCAAAGAGATGTTTTAGTAAGGGTTAGCCACAGAACCTTTTGAGATTGATGACCTTTTTGGGGGAATTTGTCAGGGATTCTGCAATCGAGCCTAAATGTCTATGCATGAGATATGAGTGGCAAATAATATCTATCCATGTACCAGTGACCAGTCGAAGGTGATCTTTCATGTTTCAAGGTCAAAACAAAGCCCGCACCTGGCAGAGACCAGGTGGCCTGGATCTCAACTCGGTTTCGTTTATTTTTCCAGTATTGCCTTAGCGGAAATCCCAACAAGCCATGCTTTGTGCTGACATTCAAGGGGACCACTATAATGATGGATTGCGGCCTGGACATGTCACCTCTACAGTTCTTCCTCCCAAATGGACCAGTTAAAAGGTAGGTAAGGAACCTCATAGCCTAGTGGTCAACACTGCTGGCTTCCACGCAAAAGGGTCCGGGTTCGATCCCGGGGAGAACCCAGGATGTATTCAGGGTGACTTGGTGTGGCTTTCACATAACTTAGATTCCTGACTCTTCACAGTCCTTCGAATGAGACTCAAGAAACCAATGTTCCTTGTGTCTGGTGTCTATGCCCGGGCAGGTTAAACTTAAAGACCCCACCTAGTGAGAAACATGAGTAGCTAGCGTGGACTCAACCTCTGGCCAAAGGCGGAGTCACTAGACCAATAATAATAGCATTAAACCCAATTGGTGTCTAAATGCAGTGGCACGCAAAAACGCTCATCTCGTCTTTGAGGAGGAATACTCCCTGGTGAAAATCCCCAGCCTCAAGTCCAAGTGCAGAGTGAACACAGAGGAAGAAGAGGAAAGGTAGGTATGGACTCCGACAAGGTGCCACGCAGGTCAGATTGAGTTATTGAAGGTACAAAAAATGGTCTCCTATCGTAGAGTACATCCTACATGTACTGTACGATAAAATAGCCATTATTGTACGAGGCATCTATCTATTTTAAAACACTGAATCAAACGAGACCTGGCGCCCTCTAACTGTGCATATTTGTCATCTGATGACCACCTTTGTGACCCATGCCTATAGTCCCCCTTAAAGGCATACTCCGCTCTTTCACATATTTAAAAATTGAATTGGAATTTGATACTTTTCTAATGTCTAAGTATGCACTGAATATAACTTTCAACTATGCTGTTGTGTCAATAGATGTACAAATACTCCCTGTATTTAAATACCAAGTTTCAGCTAATTTGCATGCATAGTAACTGCACTTCAGCATCGTGTATTCTATTTTCCTTGACCACCATTAAATACAGTAAACATGAATGGCCTTCACCTTTAAAAATGTTTTTTGATTGAAAAGGTAGGTAGTCCTATGACTGTATGAGTAATACACGTGGTCCGAATTAAACTGAGTTCTTCGGATTGTTGTTTCTGTATTAATTCTCAATGCCTTGGTTGTATTTTCAGCCAGAGGATGGCAAACTTGCCCACCTGGAAACCACCCGGACATTCAGTGGATAAAATGGAAAATGTAAGTCTCGTTAAAGGGGGACTATAGGCAGGAGCAGAGAGGCTAATTTGGCCATCTTCAGGTGACTAATATACACAGTAAGGGCACTGGGTCATGTCAGATTCAGCACTAAATATATTCCTCGTACAAGCGTGAATCATTTTGACGTACTCAATTGGAATGAAGACTTATAACCAGTATATCCTCCATTTTTTTATTATTTTTGAGGTTTTCAACTTTTTCCTACAAGTTTTTTTTTCTCTATTTTAGATTTTCAGGGAATGTGGAGGTCGTATTTTCATAGATGGTCCGCCAGAGTTCTGTGTGCCAGAGGTAAGTTCCTGGTGCGAATGAAATTGGGATTTCTATAGTACATTAGAACCTCCCTAAGCGGACACCTCTCTATTAAGGACAACCTCGCTACTGAGGACACTAGTTTTGGTCCCAAATTGGTTGTTTCCATTCAATTTGACCTCTCTAATCAGTACACCTCTCTATTAAGGACAGCACTTCTCAGTCCTGTTGGTGTCCTTATTAGAGAGGTTCTACAGTAGTTCTTCTTCTACTGCCGCAATCATTAGGTCTTAAATCATTTAACCCTTTTGCTGCGAGTGACGTGCATAATACGTCGTACATGGTCCAATATTGTGCGGGTGACGTGCTATGTACATCATCCACACATCTAAAATACAAGACCCACACCCTCTCTAAGCACACTGAACGCACTCTGGGATGATTAGTTTCAGCCCAATAAAAAAGATGGCGACACTTTCGAATTGTTTGGACCATTCAGATGTAAGTAAGCTCCACTGTTCATTATTGGTATAAACTATTGGCACGAGATGGCGCTGGCTGAAAAATGGCTGTCGCAACAAAGGGTTAATGCGAACCGAGCCCCTCAAATTGTTCTATTGTGTTAAAGGGACAACTTGGGCGTGTGGCACCTCTGAATTTAGGACAATATTTGTGACCTGTCACAGTTAAACCAGGTGCTTGTCGCACAGAAGATAAGCCTAAATGACACCAGGAGATAATGAAAGAAATCGATGTACCCATACTTTACAAATGGCAGACAACAGTGAAATGAACAAACAGTCCATCTCAGCCTGCCAAGCTCAGAGCGACATGCTCCTGGTTTTGCTCTGCCAGGTCACATTTTCAGTCCTAAGGGTGTCCTCAATAGAGAGGTTCTACTCTACAACTTTTACTTACCGTTTCATCAATCAGCATTGCCTCATTTTACTTTCAGACTGGCCTCCTGGACATGTCGGATATCGACGCCATCTTGATATCCAACTCCCACAACATGTTGGCTCTGCCGTTCATCACCGAGTACACCGGCTTTAAGGGTAAGGTGTACGCCACTGAACCTACGCTACAAGTGGGCAGACAATTCATGGAGGAACTGGTGCAGTTCGTGGAAAAAATCCCGAAGAAAGAATCGACATCTGTCTTTAAACAGGAAAGTATTCTCAAGTGAGTCCTGTCTTTATCATATCAGCTTTCAACCAGTTTAAAGGGACAATATAGGCAGCAGCTAGGCAGACAAGATAAAGTTACACAAAGTTACTTATAGGGGTCTCTCACGTCTCACAGTAAGTCAAAATGATTCACGATTGTACGAGGGATGTATTTAGTGTTGAATCTGACATGACCCAGGGCCCTTACACCGTATATCACTTGAAGATGGCCAAATTAGTCCCTCTACTTTGTACGGTAGAGAGAGGGTTAAGTTGAAATTTTTTTTTTCTGTTTCAGAGTGCTACCTGCCCCGTTGAAGGATGCTGCGAATGTGTCGTCATGGAAACAGCTTTATGACATGCATGATGTCAATCACTGCTTATCTCGAGTCAAGATGGTCGGCTTTAATGAAAAAGTTGTAAGTAAAGTGGAACCTTCCTTAGCGGACACCTCTCTATTTAGGACAACCTCTCTATTAAGGACACTTAGTTTTGGTCCTAAATTGGTTGTTTCCATTCAGATTGACCTCTTTAATCAGGACACCTCTCTATTAAGGACACTAGCTTTGGTCCCAAATTGATAGTTTCCTTTCAGTTTGACTTCTCTAATCAGGACACCTCTTTATTAAGGACAACACTTATTATAAAGAGGTTCTACTGTACTCCCTGTCTGTGTCTATAAACCGCCTAATTTTCATGTTTTATTTTTGTCCCTTGAAGAGGGCTTGTATAGACCACAGACCACCAAGGTGGCTGGGAAAGTTCATCCAGTGATCGCCACAGTTGGTCTTCAGCTTGGCTCCTTCTATTAACCATGTCATTGTCGTTTGGCTAATAAGATGGGGCAGTCCTGTTGTATGTGGGATAGAATCTAGATGGCACAGTGCTGTGTTAGGGAAAGTTCATCCATGCCCAGTGATCGCCACAGTTGGTCTTCAGCTTGGCTCCTTCCGACCATGTCTTAGTCATTGGGATAATAAAGGATGGAGTCTTGATGGCACAGTGCTGTGTCCAAGACTTTGTAAGTGGGTTCATTGACCACAGACCACAGCAGAAATGTAAAAAATATAGTGGAACCCCGGATAACTCTGTCTTTATAAAAAGATTAGGCAGAAAGCTTTTGATTTTTCTCTTTAAACATGTCAAACACACTCGAGATAATTAGATTCATCCTCTTAGTATAGATGGCAACACTTTTGAAAAATTGCGAAAATTCAGGTAAATGTAGGCTCTTCTGTTTATTTAATGGTATCCACTGTCAGCACCAGATGGCGCTGGCCAAAAATTGTCAGCCGTAGCAAAAGGGTTAACGAGAATAATAGGAGAAATGATGCAGCTTCTATTAAAATTTCAGTTTAACTTTGAAGCCAAATCATTTCCAGCTTAACCAGTCATATCCTGTGTTTTATCAGTAAAAATTTGAGAGGACATGCAGTGGAACCTCTCTGTCATTAAAGATCGATTAACAAATTCAAAAGTTACTTTGTTTGAATAGTTACCATGGTTACTGCTCTCTTAATTAATAGCGTTCTGACAGAGTTATCCATAACCACTCTATTTGGTTTAAATGCCTACGCCGTTCGTTAAAAACATTAAAATATGTAATCGAATCTGAAAATTTCACATCGTGTAAATGCTTACTGAATATAAAATTTTACATTCCTAAGATGTGTTTTGGCAAAGTTGCATGCATGATACCTGCATTATGGCATTGTGTATGACTGCATTTCCATTTTCTGGACTCACGATGAAATATGAACGACGTACCATTTCCACAGTCCTGAATAAAACTAATGAAGGCAATTTCAAATTACAGATATATTTTTATTATAGCACTTCTCAAGTATCATTAGTTCATCGTCTATTCATTTGAACGGCAGGTTTAGAAGGAAGGCAATAATTATGTCTCATAAGAGACCACACACTTTTAGAACATAAAATTGGAAGCTGAAGTCTTTGAAAGAATTCTGAAAATTTCCATTTTAAACCACCACAAACTAAACATTGAATGTGATTTCAACTGCTTCTGTATTCTGTACCAAGCTAAGCAGTTAATAGATAGTCGCAACACCAAACCAACTGCTGCGGCCAAAATAAGGCACAATGGGTGAGGTCAAATATTGAATTTAACTAAGTGTTAACCCCAAGGTTTAACTAGGAGTTCCATATAAACCCCAGGAATTGACCGCTTGCTGTGAGTTGAGTCAATTCGTAGTCAATTCTATTTAACACTCGGTACACCCCAAGATTAACACCTCGATGACACTGGGATAACTCTGGTTTTCCCTTCAACCCAGGCAATCCTTTGGGGTTTAGAAAAATGCAACGTGTGACCACTTTGGAACTTGGAGTCTTTGAAAGAATTCTGAAAATTTATATTCTAAAACATCTCAAACTGAACATTAAATGTGATTTCAACTGCTTCCGTATTCTGCACCAACCTAAGCAGTTAAATAGCTGCAACACCAAACTAAACACTGCAGCCAAAATAAGGCGGATTGTATTATATATATAGAAGACGACATTACATTGCTGCTAAGGTGTATTGGAATACTTTCCACATGTTGCCTGGGAAAGGCAGAGCGTCTCATAAAATGACAAAATGACAAAATAGAGAGACTGGCATAAACCAGGGCATCTCAAAATACTGTAAAACGTGAAATCTTCACAAGCATTTTATCATTTTGCCGACACTCTGTCAAAGGCAAACTTAAAAAGCATGTTACTTTCAACTGTATTGCATTAACCATTAAAGTTTGGCTACAATGCAATATTTAGTCTACCACCAATTGAAATTGAGTCAATTCACCAACTTTAGTGTGAAAACTTCAACTGTATTGCATTCACTATTAAGTTTTGGCAGCAGATACAATATTCAGTCTACCGCCAATTCATCAACTTTCAAGTTTGAAGGAATTTCATGGTTTACACAGTAAGGCCAAACTAAGGCTAAAAATTCTAAATCCCGAACCTGCTCTTCTTTTTAGAAAGTGAAGAAGAGACTAATGTTCTGCATCAAGTCGTCAGTGTTTTGTTGAAGTAACAAATCAACAAATTGATTGTCAATTTCACCACTTGGACAAAACATCAACAAAGCCTTTATTGATGCTTGGTTATCAACCAACTGGGAGTTTAATTTCAGACCCCCCTCCCCCCCCCCCCCAACCTATACAGGCTTATATCATCAGTGTATTTTGAGACAAGGAATGATAAGAATTTCTTTTGTAGCTTATTGCTTATAGACGTGGAAGTCCAAACTATAAAATACCATTGGATTCCTAACTACAAAATGCTAGCGGGATCAAAACTACAATGAAATACTACTGGAGTCCAAACTATGAAATAGTACCGCCCAACTAATGGAACATTGTTGTAAAACCTGTGTGAAGTTCTATCGGAACGGCAGACATGGTACATACAAACATTTTGCCGCTTACTACTTTCATACTACTTATCACCAGTAACAAAATATCGACAAAAATACAGAAAATATAAGATATATAAGATTACAAAATTGCAGAACTCCATGTTCCATTATAACTCCATGATTCTAACACCTCTAACTAAACATTAAATGTGATTTCGACTGTCTGTATTCTGTACTAACCAGAGCAGTTGTAGTTGCAACACCAAAACCAAACGCAATAATGTTTTTGAAACTATTGCTTATAAATGTGCAACTACCAACTATCAAATAATATCCAGGCTTGAAAATACTACCAGATCCAAACTACAAAATACAACCCCCAACTAATGAAGCATCTTTGTTGAACTTGTGTGAGGTTCCAACAAAATGGCTGACATGATACATACATACATTGGGGGTTTAATTTCAGACCCCATCCCCCGATACTATACAGGGTTATGTCATCTGTGTATTTTGAGACAAGGGATAAGAACAATGTTTTTGTAGCTTATTGCTTATCGATGTGGAAGTCAAATCTACATAATACCATTTGAATCTTAACTGTGAAATACTGCTGGAGTCTAAACTATGATATACCACTGCCCAACTAATTTGAACTGTGTGAAGTTTCAACAAAAAACATCAGGCATGACACATACATACATTTTGCAGCTTACTACTTTTATATATCATCATAATAAGAATATTGATAAATACACAATATTTACAAAATACAAAAAATTTCAAAGTTACAAGATACCTCCAGGCGTTCATGTCAATTTCTATTCTAAAACAACTCAGACTAAACATTAAATGTGATTTCGACTGCTTTCGCATTCAGTACCAAACGAAGCTGAACACCCAAAACAAACTGCAATATTGTTCTTGAAGCTAGTTGCTTATAAAAGTGCAAGTCCAAACTATCAAATACTACCCCCAACTAATGAAGCATCTTTGTAGAACCTGTGTGAAATTCCAACCAAACTCATGACATAATACATACATGCATTTTGCAGCTTACTATGTTCATACTGCATATCACCAATAACGAAAATATTGACTAATACAGAACATACAAAATACATGTACAGGAAATTACAAAATTACAGATTACTTCCCGTTTGGTATCAATTTCTGTTCTAAAACACCTCACTAAACATTAAATGTGATTTCGACTGTCTGTATTCTGTACTAACCAGAGCAGTTATAGTTGCAACACCAAAACCAAACGCAATAATGTTTCTGAAACTATTGCTTATAAATGTGCAACTCCTAAAGATCAAATACTGTCCAGGCTTGAAAATACTACCAGGTCCAAACTACAAAATACAACCCCCAACTAATGAAGCATCTTTGTAGAACTTGTGTGAAGTTCCAACAAAATGGCTGACATGATACATACATACATTGGGGGTTTAATTTCAGACCCCTCCCCCGATACTACACAGGGTTATGTCATCTGTGTATTTTGAGACAAGGGATAAGAACAATGTTTTTGTAGCTTATTGCTTATCGATGTGGAAGTCAAATCTACATAATACCATTTGAATCTTAACTGTGAAATACTGCTGGAGTCCTAACTATAATATACCACTGCCCAACTAATTGGAACTGTGTGAAGTTTCAACAAAAAACATCAGGCATGACACATACATACATTTTGCAGCTTACTGCTTTTATATATCATCATAATAAGAGTATTGACAAATACACAATATTTACAAAATACAAAAAATTTCAAAGTTACATGATACCTCCAGGCGTTCATGTCAATTTCTATTCTAAAACACCTCAGACTAAACATTAAATGTGATTTCGACTGCTTTCGTATTCTGTACCAAACGAAGCTTAACACCCAAAACAAACTTCAATATTGTTCTTGAAGCTAGTTGCTTATAAAAGTGCAAGTCCAAACTATCAAATACTACCCCCAACTAATGAAGCATATTTGTAGAATCTGTGTGAAATTCCAACCAAACTGTTAACATGATTCATACATGCATTTTGCAGCTTACTGTGTTCATACTGCATATCACCAATAACGAAAATATTGACTAATACAGAACATACAAAATACATGTACAGGAAATTACAAAATTACAGATTACTTCCCGTTTGGTATCAATTTCTGTTCTAAAACACCTCACTAAACATTAAATGTGATTTCGACTGTGTGTATTCTGTACTAACCAGAGCAGTTATAGTTGCAACATCAAAACCAAACACAATAATGTTTTTGAAACTATTGCTTATAAATGTGCAACTCCTAACTATCAAATACTATCCAGGCTTGAAAATACTACCAGATCCAAACTACAAAATACAACCCCCAACTAATGAAGCATCTTTGTAGAACTTGTTTGAAGTTCCAACAAAATGGCTGACATGATACATACATACATTGGGGGTTTAATTTCAGACCCCTCCCCCGATACTACACAGGGTTATGTCATCAGTGTATTAAGAACAATGTTTTTGTAGCTTATTTATTATTGACGTGGAAGTCATAACTACAAAATACCATTTGAATCTTAACTGTGAAATACTGCTGGAGTCCGAACTATGATATACCACCGCCCAACTAATTGGAGCTGTGTGAAGTTCCAACAAAAAAAACGGCAGGCATGACACATACATGTATACATTTTGCAGCGTACTACATTTATATATCATCATAATAAGAATATTGACAAATACACAATATTTACAAAATACACAAAATTACAAAGTTACTTGATACCTCCAGGCGTTTATGTCAATTTCTATTCTAAAACCCTCAAACTAAACATTAAATGTGATTTCGACTGCTTTCAGTACCAAACGAAGCTGAACACCCAAAACAAACTGCAATATTGTTCCTGAAGTTAGTTGCTTAAAAAATGCAAGTTCTAACTATCAAATACTACTCTCAACTAATGAGCATCTTTGTAGAACCTGTGTAAAATTCCAACCAAACTGTTGACATGATACATACATGCATTTTGCAGCTTACTATGTTCATACTGCATATCACCAATAACGAAAATATTGATTTATTCAGAATTACCTCCCGTTTGGTATCAATTTCTATTCTAAAACACCTCACTAAACATTAAATGTGATTTCGACTGTCTGTATTCTGTACTAACCAGAGCAGTGGTAGTTGCAACATCAAAACCAAACGCAATAATGTTTCTGAAACTATTGCTTATAAATGGGCAAGTCCAAACTACCAACTACCAACTACTACTGGAATCCAGACTATGAAATACTACCGAGGTCCCAACTACAAAATACTACCTTCAACTAATGAAGCATTGTTGAAGAACCAGTGTGAAATTCCAACCAAACACTAGACATGATACATACATATATTTTGCAGCTTGCTATGTTCACTCTGCACATAACCAAAAACAAAAATATTGACAAATACAAAAAACGTAAGATACATAAGATTACAAATCTAAAGAATACCTCCAGTTTGGTGTCAATTTCTATCCTAAAACACTCACGAAATATTATCGGAATCCCAACTACAAAATACTTCTGCCAACTAATGGAGCATTGATGAGCATTGTTGTAGAACCTGGGTTAAGTTCAAACCAAATGGCAGACATGATAGATACATACATTTGCAACTTATTACTTTCATTCTACATATCACCGGTAACAAAAAATTAGTAACTACAGAAAATACAAAATACGCAAAATTACAGAATGCCTCCAGTTTGGTGTCAATTTTCATTCTAAAATACCTCATGAAACACTAAACCACTAAACATGAAATGTGACAGTTCGAACTACAGAGTACTACGAGGAATTGACCAAACTATGAAATACTCTGATCCAAACTATGAAATACTCCCAGTGACTGAGGTGCCTTTTTTTTAATGACTTTCCTGGGGTCATTTTAATGATGTCTGGAGGTGTTTTGAGGCCACTAAAGCCATGAAATACAGCCAATAAGTTGCTCCTTCAAATGCTTATCCATAAATAACCCATTTGCGGAAAAGGTTTTCTCAACTTTTTACCTCAGAGAGAGATGTATTCTGAAGTCCACATCTCAGCCCATCTAAAAGAGATCTTCATGAATCAGACACCATTTTAAAGATAACTTTGGGCAGAATAAGCCAGTGCTACTAACTAATTTTCAAGATATTTACCCAACAGCCTCATTTTGACAGAGCGGGTCACAAAATAGTGTTGGTATATTGTTGTTATGAACAGATTATTCGTGGCACCAGCCCCACTCTACCCAACGTCTATGCCTGAAATAGGACTCGGGACATTCTGTATGGCAGACATATAGACCTATAACCTTGTGCAGACTGAATCTGAATGAATTATTGCGTTTTTCCGATGTTGACTCCGATTTGACCCGAGTTAGCTCTCCACGCATCGACTCTTTCCACGTGGAACGATGCACTAGTAAGGCGTTTCCTGGAGATAAGATCTAACCCTTGACGTCATGGTGCTGATAATGATTTTTTTCCGACGTCACGTCGATGATATATGGAAATGACGTTACGTCACCGCTGTCTTTTCCTGCCTCAGATCGACAACTTAGTTAAAATAGGCCACTCTTGATTATCTGATCTCAATTCTGGGTCACAGGCCCAGATGGGTATTTATAGTAACACGATAGGTGGCGTATTTGCAGAAAGAATCTTGACTCTCTGTCAGATATAATTAATTTTCTTAATTAAAGATGGGTCTTTAATGAAACAGTTGTTTGTAGTCTTTTCTTGTTTATATATATGCCAACACATATGAGTCACACTTTCTTGGTACAGCGGGCCTAGTGCCCTATATTGGTGTCTGAAGTTAATTAAATTTTGAGTGTAATGAGTCATTTAATTAGTAAAGTTTGTCCTCATTTTGGCAGAAAATATTTAGTGTTAGTGATAGCTGGGATACTATCCTCAGTGCAAGAAGTGAGATTTTCACCGGACAGTTATTTTAATAGGATCTATGGCCTGACAAAAACCACGTGTCCACGAAGGTGTGCCGTTAACCCTTTTTTGTGAATTATCTGCATTCTTTTATTTTCTGAATGGAATTTCAAATGGATTTCTGATATTTAGTTTGCTGGGTTTATTCAGATCCCTTTAGGATACTATAAAAGGTATGGAGGGGCCAACTGAGGCCCTTAGGGTTCACCATAGTTATATTCAAAAGTTATGCCGTATTTGTTGTGAACTTGTTCAGAGTAAAAAGGAACGAAAAGATCGTAAGCATGCATCGTGACATGCACCATCGTGACATGCACCTTGAGAAAGTCCGACATAATTGAATTCTATGATATTGATATTACCCTTGACTCCCCTGATACCCATTCTCCCTTCATATGCAGAAAATGTGTTAACAAAATTGTAAGAGATTTGAAACGTGATGATATAGTAACAAAATATGTGTGTTTCCGAAAAGAATGCAAAGTGAAAGACAGATAATTTTGGCTCCCCCATGCAGGTAATTGCAATGTTTGCCACCATTTTAACCAGATGACAAACCCTAAGTTCAGGAGACAGGCCAAAGGTGGTTGGCTACGACAACTTCCTTTTAATATTCGTGATTCGGACATATTTGAAAATTTCTGGGACAGTGATAGGATTATGGCACCAGAAAATTCTGAATTAGATGATTCCCAGGAAATGTACACCTGTCCAATATGTAAAGATATATTTTCAACCTACACTGTTGTTACAAAGTGCCACCATTGTTATTGTTCTACGTGTCTGTCGTCTCTTTTCATTAGTCAAGAAAGTGATGAGATTCAATGTCCAGTGTGCCAGGAAACTGTTTTGTTCAGGGAAGTCTCAAAACCTCCCCAACTATTTTTTACTCAACTTCTGCGTTTGAAAATAAAGTGCAAAGACTGTGGGCAACGACGTCCATATACCAATGTGTTTGGTAAGCATTCGTGTGACACTAGTAAAGACCAAAGTGTGGACAATGAAGCCAAAAATGATGATGATGGTGATGGTAATGATGATGATGATACTTTAATGGATATGTCTCTCAACACTGATCTCAACCAGTCAAAAACATTTCGTACCAGTACTCCAGCAAAGCCACCAAAGGTTGACATGTGCATTCAAACCACACCCAGTAAATTACTCGCATCTCTATCGGAACCACTTAAACAAGACGAGGATAAAGTTTTAACGAATATGGTGAAGAGGAAAATTGAAACATCTGGCGATGCATCTTACATTGAATGCAAGACAGGAGGACGGGTAGGAACCAATTTTAAATTAACTTCCCATAACATTATTATTGTCATTCACTTTTTATATAGTTTTGTTCACTATTCTGTGTGCTTATTGCCTGTTTTACTTATAGCCAGTAAAGTTATGTGTGGTACCCAAGGCAAGAGTTTCTTCAACAGTGGCATGCGCAACAACAGTACGGAAAAGGAGCTTTGGCAACAGAACGTTTAAAAAGATGTATGTTCGGGTCCACAAGAGCATCAACAAGTACGCAACTAACGAAGGAACTCAAACGATGTGACAGGAAAGAGAGACAAGAAAGACAAAAAGGCTAAGAGACAATCATCAAAATCAACAAAGTAGAATCAACTTCAATCAGGGCCTTTTTGTTTCACATCAATATTATATTATTGCTTTTATAATTCATGAACTGCATCTTGCCTTATTGATATCATTTCCTGTAATTGTATCCTTGAATATTGTTGCATGTATCTGCATTTTCATTCCTGAAATTTGAATTTTTGTTGTGTGCCACGCCCACCTCAACCCCTTAATTAGGGTGGCACAAGAGGGGTTAGATACCTTATGTGGCTCACACTGCCAATCAAAATTAACTTACACCTTGTCGATTGCTTTAGATGTGTTTGAATCAAGTGTAGTTGCGTTAGGACCAGTGCAGTATCTTTTCAGTTAGACCCCTATCTGGGATCCTATACCTGCAAACCGAATAACTGTCCGGTAATGCGGCCCGTTTTATATGTTAGGATTACCCCCAAATTAGACGACAAACAAGTTTTCATGATGGTGAATGAGGACAGACTTAATTAATTGGCTATTGATTAAACAGTACTTGATAGCAGAAACTGTCCTAAGTAGGACACAGCATCCCCATTGTTATTCCTTATCTGTGGTCCGATTTTCTTGAAACAAACACTGACACAGACAGATTGGAATGTCAGGAATCTATTCCAGGAAGAAAACTGAGCATAATGTGTAAATATAGCCTGCTATAGCCCACTTTACAACCGGGAATCAGTTCTATTTTTGCTGTGACCCAGATCACCGAGGAGATGGAATTCCCTATGAACTAGTTTATCTGGGTCAGTCTAGGCCTCGCTGATAAAGTGGCCTATTAAACTAAGTTGTCGCTGTAAAACCAGCGGTGACGTCTTAATAGTGGGGTGACGTGAACTGGGATCTTGGCGTCCACGGGAAAGGTCTTTCGTGCCAGGGCTTGTGCGTACTGAAAATAACGAATAATGTGTTTTTTCTACTATCTAAGAGTTGAAATATAATAGGAAAAGTATCGAACATATTGATAACAATGGTTTACGAATGAACCAACAGGAGAACAAACATACTGCAATAAATCTCAATGGTCTTCTAAGTCGATTACACAATCTTTACAATTGTGCTGCTGTGTCTGATCCTATGTCATAGGACTTGAAATTATACTAAATTTTCCATTTGGTAATTTTGCCACTGATAATATCGACAGCAAAGTATGTCCAACTCTCGTCTGTGACTTCCATTTCTCGCAAAAGAGCATCACAATCTACCACCCTCTCATTTGCTTCTGTTGGTTTCATTTCAGTCTCTTTGTTGTGTCTTCCCTTGCCACACAGTCTTCTCACAAAGGCTTTCATTATTCTTGCCACTTTTGCGCTCTTAGCAACATCTAGTTTTAGTCCCTCCAAGACATTGTAATCTGGTGCGAAGAACATGGGGATGAAACCCTTGTGGAGGGCATCATCAAGGTCATCATACACCTTACACACCATCTCACCAAGACTCTGCTCAGACTTCAGGAAATCTTCAACATTCTTCAGAAACATGGACTTCAGATGGTAACTGCTGATATAGTCATCGACATTCTTTGGTAGGCCTTCACCTTCAGCGATCATGATGCGGCTTGCATCTGGGTTCCTCAAACATTTGGCAGTTACGTACACATTCTTGATCCTGTCCTCAAGGCGATTGAAATGTTCAACCTCGAGATGTGAAAACGATACCCGCCAGAGCTCATCTAATTGTTCATTGGTCAACAGCTCTGCTAATTTACTCTTCCTATGAGGTGGTTTAGGTACCAGAAGGTAGCCTCTCTTCTTCAGTTCGGTATGGTCCATCAACCAAGTTCTTTCAGTGAATTCCTTTTGCCAGCCATCAATGTGAACACAAGGCACAGCATCAACAGACACAAGCAATTTGTTTGATTCATCTTCCCAGTTGAGTAAAACAGGAGTACAAGCTTTACGATCTGTGTCTTTCGGAAAACTTAGTGAGCCTTCTATCTCTTGTTTGTGTACTCCATCAACATTAGGATTTGCTTCTAGAGCAGCATGTAAATTAGTGTAAAACCCGCTATGAAAACTTTTACTCCCGAACTGATTGTTGATTCCTGAGTAGTGCATATACCCTGAATTTAATGGGATGAGAGGAACATAACTCTCCTGAGATAAATGTAGAAATAGAATATCCATTTCATTAGGGAGGCCAACCCTACATCCCTCTGCAACACTTCCACACAGCTTATGTTCAGAATCAGATAACGTTTCAAGTGAATCCATAAATTTCAAAATCGCATCTCTGATCTTCTTTGCAGTAAAATGAGAGATTGCCAATACATTTCCTATCCCTGGGATGCGACTGAAGTTTTCTATTGGCATGTTGAATATCTCTGCTGGGCTAATTGAGAAGACTTTAAGGTAATTAATGGAATTAGAAAATGGTAGTAAGCTGTCAAATTGATGTCTTCCAAGGCTAGCACTGACATTTGTTTCTGTTTCCTTCAGTAACACTAGCCTCACAATATCACTAGATCCATTCAAGCAACTCAACTGAAGGGGTTTAATTACAGATTCTTTTGAAGTCCGTGTCTTTGAATCAACCACCAGGTCTAACAGCAGTCTAGCAGCAAATGTGTACCCAAGCTTGGCACATTGACATAATGCATCTGTTGAGTAAGATATCTGTTTAGTATTTATCCAACATGCTACCATATCGTTATCTTTGAGAAGTAGTGAATAATCAAAAGGATTTAGCACACTTGTACATTTTGGGTTAACACCCTGCAGGACCAGGTACTGGACAAGGTCAGTATTGGATAATAGAGATGCCAGGTGCATCACATTCAGCACATTCTTATCACTGGCATTCGGGTCAGCCCCTGAATTGATAAGATGCTTGACCATATCTAGCTTACCCTCCAATGACGAGAGCATTATTGGGGTCTGACCTGTGACATTTCTACAATTGATATCAAAGCCCTGACTGAGGAGGTAATCAACAAGATCAGGATTTGATGACCGAGATGCCCAGTGCATCACATTCTCCCCGTTCTTATCACTGGCATTCAGGTCAGCCCCTGAATTGATAAGATGTTTGACCATATCTAACTTACCCTCCCTTGCCGAGAGCAATATTGGGGTCTGACCTGTGACATTTCTACAATTGACATCAAAGCCCTGACTTAGGAGATAATCAACAAGATTAGGATTTGATGACCGAGATGCCAGGTGCATCACATTCTCCCCGTCCTTATCACTGGCATTCAGGTTAGCCCCTGAATTGATAAGATGCTTGACCATATCTAACTTACCCTGCAATGCCGAGAGCAATATTGGGGTCTGACCTGTGACATTTCTACAATTGATATCAAAGCCCTGACTAAGGAGGTAATCAACAAGATCAGGATTTGATGACCGAGATGCCCGGTGCATCACATTCTCCCCGTTCTTATCACTGGCATTCAGGTCAGCCCCTGAATTGATAAGATGTTTGACCATATCTAACTTACCCTCCCTTGCCGAGAGCAATATTGGGGTCTGACCTGTGACATTTCTACAATTGACATCAAAGCCCTGACTTAGGAGATAATCAACAAGATTAGGATTTGATGACCGAGATGCCAGGTGCATCACATTCTCCCCGTCCTTATCACTGGCATTCAGGTTAGCCCCTGAATTGATAAGATGCTTGACCATATCTAGCTTACCCTGCAATGCCGAGAGCAATATTGGGGTCTGACCTGTGACATTTCTACAATTGATATCAAAGCCCTGACTAAGGAGGTAATCAACAAGATCAGGATTTGATGACCGAGATGCCCGGTGCATCACATTCTCCCCGTTCTTATCACTGGCATTCAGGTCAGCCCCTGAATTGATAAGATGTTTGACCATATCTAACTTATCCTCCCTTCCCGAGAGCAATATTGGGGTCTGACCTGTGACATTTCTACAATTGACATCAAAGCCCTGACTTAGGAGATAATCAACAAGATTAGGATTTGATGACCGAGATGCCAGGTGCATCACATTCTCCCCGTCCTTATCACTGGCATTCAGGTTAGCCCCTGAATTCATAAGATGCTTGACCATATCTAACTTACCCTGCAATGCCGAGAGCAATATTGGGGTCTGACCTGTGACATTTCTACAATTGATATCAAAGCCCTGACTAAGGAGGTAATCAACAAGATCAGGATTTGATGACCGAGATGCCCGGTGCATCACATTCTCCCCATTCTTATCACTGGCATTCAGGTCAGCCCCTGAATTGATAAGATGCTTGACCATATCTAGCTTACCCTCCCTTGCCGAGAGCAATATTGGGGTCTGACCTGTGACATTTCTACAATTGATATCAAAGCCCTGACTAAGGAGGTAATCAACAAGATTAGGATTTGATGACCGAGATGCCAGGTGCATCACATTCTCCCCGTCCTTATCACTGGCATTCAGGTTAGCCCCTGAATTGATAAGATGCTTGACCATATCTAACTTACCCTGCAATGCCGAGAGCAATATTGGGGTCTGACCTGTGACATTTCTACAATTGATATCAAAGCCCTGACTAAGGAGGTAATCAACAAGATCAGGATTTGATGACCGAGATGCCCGGTGCATCACATTCTCCCCGTTCTTATCACTGGCATTCAGGTCAGCCCCTGAATTGATAAGATGTTTGACCATATCTAACTTATCCTCCCTTGCCGAGAGCAATATTGGGGTCTGACCTGTGACATTTCTACAATTGACATCAAAGCCCTGACTAAGGAGGTAATCAACAAGATCAGGATTTGATGACCGAGATGCCAGGTGCATCACATTCTCCCCGTCCTTATCACTGGCATTCAGGTTAGCCCCTGAATTGATAAGATGCTTGACCATATTCAACTCACCCTGCAATGCCGAGAGCAATATTGGGGTCTGACCTGTGACATTTCTACAATTGATATCAAAGCCCTGACTAAGGAGATAATCAACAAGATCAGGATTTGATGACCGAGATGCCCGGTGCATCACATTCTCCCCGTTCTTATCACTGGCATTCAGGTCAGCCCCTGAATTGATAAGATGTTTGACCATATCTAGCTTACCCTCCCTTGCCGAGAGCAATATTGGGGTCTGACCTGTGACATTTCTACAATTGATATCAAAGCCCTGACTAAGGAGGTAATCAACAAGATCAGGATTTGATGGCCGAGATGCCAGGTGCATCACATTCTCCCCGTTCTTATCACTGGCATTCAGGTCAGCCCCTGAATTGATAAGATGCTTGACCATATCTAACTCACCCTGCAATGCCGAGAGCAATATTGGGGTCTGACCTTTGACATTTCTACAATTGATATCAAAGCCCTGACTAAGGAGGTAATCAACAAGATTAGGATTTGATGACCGAGATGCCCGGTGCATCACATTCTCCCCATTCTTATCACTGGCATTCAGGTTAGCCCCTGAATTGATAAGATGCTTGACCATATCTAACTTACCCTGCAATGCCGAGAGCAATATTGGGGTCTGACCTGTGACATTTCTACAATTGATATCAAAGCCCTGACTAAGGAGGTAATCAACAAGATCAGGATTTGATGACCGAGATGCCCGGTGCATCACATTCTCCCCGTTCTTATCACTGGCATTCAGGTCAGCCCCTGAATTGATAAGATGTTTGACCATATCTAACTCACCCTGCAATGCCGAGAGCAATATTGGGGTCTGACCTGTGACATTTCTACAATTGATATCAAAGCCCTGACTAAGGAGGTAATCAACAAGATCAGGATTTGATGACCGAGATGCCAGGTGCATCACATTCTCCCCGTCCTTATCACTGGCATTCAGGTTAGCCCCTGAATTGATAAGATGCTTGACCATATCTAACTTACCCTGCAATGCCGAGAGCAATATTGGGGTCTGACCTGTGACATTTCTACAATTGATATCAAAGCCCTGACTAAGGAGGTAATCAACAAGATCAGGATTTGATGACCGAGATGCCCGGTGCATCACATTCTCCCCGTTCTTATCACTGGCATTCAGGTCAGCCCCTGAATTGATAAGATGTTTGACCATATCTAACTCACCCTGCAATGCCGAGAGCAATATTGGGGTCTGACCTGTGACATTTCTACAATTGATATCAAAGCCCTGACTAAGGAGGTAATCAACAAGATCAGGATTTGATGACCGAGATGCCAGGTGCATCACATTCTCCCCGTTCTTATCACTGGCATTCAGGTCAGCCCCTGAATTGATAAGATGCTTGACCATATCTAACTCACCCTGCAATGCCGAGAGCAATATTGGGGTCTGACCTTTGACATTTCTACAATTGATATCAAAGCCCTGACTAAGGAGGTAATCAACAAGATTAGGATTTGATGACCGAGATGCCCGGTGCATCACATTCTCCCCATTCTTATCACTGGCATTCAGGTTAGCCCCTGAATTGATAAGATGCTTGACCATATCTAACTTACCCTGCAATGCCGAGAGCAATATTGGGGTCTGACCTGTGACATTTCTACAATTGATATCAAAGCCCTGACTAAGGAGGTAATCAACAAGATCAGGATTTGATGACCGAGATGCCCGGTGCATCACATTCTCCCCGTTCTTATCACTGGCATTCAGGTCAGCCCCTGAATTGATAAGATGTTTGACCATATCTAACTCACCCTGCAATGCCGAGAGCAATATTGGGGTCTGACCTGTGACATTTCTACAATTGATATCAAAGCCCTGACTAAGGAGGTAATCAACAAGATCAGGATTTGATGACCGAGATGCCCGGTGCATCACATTCTCCCCGTTCTTATCACTGGCATTCAGGTCAGCCCCTGAATTGATAAGATGTTTGACCATATCTAACTTACCCTGCAATGCCGAGAGCAATATTGGGGTCTGACCTGTGACATTTCTACAATTGATATCAAAGCCCTGACTAAGGAGGTAATCAACAAGATCAGGATTTGATGACCGAGATGCCCGGTGCATCACATTCTCCCCGTTCTTATCACTGGCATTCAGGTCAGCCCCTGAATTGATAAGATGTTTGACCATATCTAACTCACCCTGCAATGCCGAGAGCAATATTGGGGTCTGACCTGTGACATTTCTACAATTGATATCAAAGCCCTGACTAAGGAGGTAATCAACAAGATTAGGATTTGATGACCGAGATGCCAGGTGCATCACATTCTCCCCGTCCTTATCACTGGCATTCAGGTTAGCCCCTGAATTGATAAGATGCTTGACCATATCTAACTTACCCTGCAATGCCGAGAGCAATATTGGGGTCTGACCTGTGACATTTCTACAATTGATATCAAAGCCCTGACTAAGGAGGTAATCAACAAGATCAGGATTTGATGACCGAGATGCCCGGTGCATCACATTCTCCCCGTTCTTATCACTGGCATTCAGGTCAGCCCCTGAATTGATAAGATGTTTGACCATATCTAACTTACCCTCCCTTGCCGAGAGCAATATTGGGGTCTGACCTGTGACATTTCTACAATTGATATCAAAGCCCTGACTAAGGAGGTAATCAACAAGATCAGGATTTGATGACCGAGATGCCCGGTGCATCACATTCTCCCCATTCTTATCACTGGCATTCAGGTCAGCCCCTGAATTGATAAGATGCTTGACCATATTCAACTCACCCTGCAATGCCGAGAGCAATATTGGGGTCTGACCTGTGACATTTCTACAATTGATATCAAAGCCCTGCTTAAGGAGATAATCAACAAGATCAGGATTTGATGACCGAGATGCCCGGTGCATCACATTCTCCCCGTTCTTATCACTGGCATTCAGGTCAGCCCCTGAATTGATAAGATGTTTGACCATATCTAACTTACCCTCCCTTGCCGAGAGCAATATTGGGGTCTGACCTGTGACATTTCTACAATTGACATCAAAGCCCTGACTAAGGAGATAATCAACAAGATTAGGATTTGATGACCGAGATGCCAGGTGCATCACATTCTCCCCGTCCTTATCACTGGCATTCAGGTTAGCCCCTGAATTGATAAGATGCTTGACCATATCTAACTTACCCTGCAATGCCGAGAGCAATATTGGGGTCTGACCTGTGACATTTCTACAATTGATATCAAAGCCCTGACTAAGGAGATAATCAACAAGATCAGGATTTGATGACCGAGATGCCCGGTGCATCACATTCTCCCCGTTCTTATCACTGGCATTCAGGTCAGCCCCTGAATTGATAAGATGTTTGACCATATCTAACTTACCCTCCCTTGCCGAGAGCAATATTGGGGTCTGACCTGTGACATTTCTACAATTGATATCAAAGCCCTGACTAAGGAGGTAATCAACAAGATCAGGATTTGATGACCGAGATGCCCGGTGCATCACATTCTCCCCGTTCTTATCACTGGCATTCAGGTCAGCCCCTGAATTGATAAGATGTTTGACCATATCTAACTTACCCTCCCTTGCCGAGAGCAATATTGGGGTCTTACCTGTGACATTTCTACAATTGACATCAAAGCCCTGACTAAGGAGATAATCAACAAGATTAGGATTTGATGACCGAGATGCCAGGTGCATCACATTCTCCCCGTCCTTATCACTGGCATTCAGGTTAGCCCCTGAATTGATAAGATGCTTGACCATATCTAACTTACCCTGCAATGCCGAGAGCAATATTGGGGTCTGACCTGTGACATTTCTACAATTGATATCAAAGCCCTGACTAAGGAGGTAATCAACAAGATCAGGATTTGATGACCGAGATGCCCGGTGCATCACATTCTCCCCGTTCTTATCACTGGCAATCAGGTCAGCCCCTGAATTGATAAGATGTTTGACCATATCTAACTCACCCTGCAATGCCGAGAGCAATATTGGGGTCTGACCTGTGACATTTCTACAATTGATATCAAAGCCCTGACTAAGGAGGTAATCAACAAGATCAGGATTTGATGACCGAGATGCCCGGTGCATCACATTCTCCCCGTTCTTATCACTGGCATTCAGGTCAGCCCCTGAATTGATAAGATGTTTGACCATATCTAACTTACCCTCCCTTGCCGAGAGCAATATTGGGGTCTGACCTGTGACATTTCTACAATTGATATCAAAGCCCTGACTAAGGAGGTAATCAACAAGATCAGGATTTGATGACCGAGATGCCCGGTGCATCACATTCTCCCCATTCTTATCACTGGCATTCAGGTCAGCCCCTGAATTGATAAGATGCTTGACCATATTCAACTCACCCTGCAATGTCGAGAGCAATATTGGGGTCTGACCTGTGACATTTCTACAATTGATATCAAAGCCCTGACTAAGGAGATAATCAACAAGATCAGGATTTGATGACCGAGATGCCCGGTGCATCACATTCTCCCCGTTCTTATCACTGGCATTCAGGTCAGCCCCTGAATTGATAAGATGTTTGACCATATCTAACTTACCCTCCCTTGCCGAGAGCAATATTGGGGTCTGACCTGTGACATTTCTACAATTGATATCAAAGCCCTGACTAAGGAGGTAATCAACAAGATCAGGATTTGATGACCGAGATGCTTTGTGCATCACATTCTCCCCATTCTTATCACTGGCATTCAGGTCAGCCCCTGAATTGATAAGATGCTTGACCATATTCAACTCACCCTGCAATGCCGAGAGCAATATTGGGGTCTGACCTGTGACATTTCTACAATTGATATCAAAGCCCTGACTAAGGAGATAATCAACAAGATCAGGATTTGATGACCGAGATGCCCGGTGCATCACATTCTCCCCGTTCTTATCACTGGCATTCAGGTCAGCCCCTGAATTGATAAGATGTTTGACCATATCTAACTTACCCTCCCTTGCCGAGAGCAATATTGGGGTCTGACCTGTGACATTTCTACAATTGACATCAAAGCCCTGACTAAGGAGATAATCAACAAGATTAGGATTTGATGACCGAGATGCCAGGTGCATCACATTCTCCCCGTCCTTATCACTGGCATTCAGGTTAGCCCCTGAATTGATAAGATGCTTGACCATATCTAGCTTACCCTCCCTTGCCGAGAGCAATATTGGGGTCTTACCTGTGACATTTCTACAATTGACATCAAAACCCTGACTGAGGAGGTAATCAACAAGATCAGGATTTGATGACCGAGATGCCAGGTGCATCACATTCTCCCCGTTCTTATCACTGGCATTCAGGTCAGCCCCTGAATTGATAAGATGCTTGACCATATCTAACTTACCCTCCAATGCCGAGAGCAATATTGGGGTCAAACCTGTGACATTTCTACAATTGACATCAAAGCCCTGACTAAGGAGGTAATCAACAAGATCAGGATTTGATGACCGAGATGCCAGGTGCATCACATTCTCCCCGTTCTTATCACTGGCATTCAGGTCAGCCCCTGAATTGATAAGATGATTGACCATATCTAACTTACCATTGAATGCCGAGAGCAATATTGGGGTCTGACCTGTGACATTTCTACAATTGATATCAAAGCCCTGACTAAGGAGGTAATCAACAAGATCAGGATTTGATGACCGAGATGCTTTGTGCATCACATTCTCCCCGTTCTTATCACTGGCATTCAGGTCAGCCCCTGAATAGACAAGAGATTTCACTCTACCTAGGTTACCCTGCGATGCTGAGAGAAATAACTGGATTTTACGTGTGTCAGTTCCAAAAATGATATCAATGCTCCGACTAAGAAAAACAACCAAGTTGTCCACAAGACCGGGATGGGATGATTGTGATGCCATTTGCATTAATGTTAGTTGTTGGCCTTATAGTCTTCTATGTCAAATCATATGCTGTATGGGTTAAAAATGTACTATCTAAAAAGATTTTGAATTGAGTGATGCGTGCTTCTCCCTTTATTAGGCTCATGTAACTTTCAAAAAATGAAGTTTCGGCTGCTAGAAGGGCTAGAAGTGCTTCTCTTTGAAATCATGAGTTCTCTTCTACCTCACGCAATTATTGCTGAAGACTTTTCAAAAGCATTTGTTTAACTGAAAAAAAGTACTGAAAGGGTCGAGCCGTTCAAATAAATATAGTCTAGAATTCCTTGGTTCAGCTGATATTAACCCACCATTTGCAGAATTAGGCTATAAACTATAAGAAAGTCATCGCTAAATGCTGGTTACAACAAATAAGCAGACATGTTAACACAAATAACATTTCACATTTGGTAGTGGTACCTGATGAAAAAATATTGCATTACCTGTAAAGTATCTATCTCAAGTGTGAGACTTGACGACTCTTCCGTGATCTAGCCCCAAAATGGTATGTCAGTCTGTAATGTTTCTTTCTGTTCTTGTTGCAAGTCCCCTTGTCCAGTCTTCTCTTCTTCTTATGATTCACAATGGCACAGCAAAGTTCAAACGTAATCCAATGAAATCCTGGTCTCTGAATAGAAACACATCCAAAAAGGAACTGGTTTGTTTGGCCACAGTAGTGCTGCTTTTCTGGTCCTGGGCAGGAACTGGTTGGGTCAGCCACAGTAGTGCTGCTATGCTGGTCCTGGGTAGGAACTGGTTTGGTAAGCTACAGTTGTGCTGCTTTGCTGGTCCTGGGCAAGATGATGTTGGGCAGCAACAGTTGTGCTGCTATACTGGTCCTGGGCAGGAACTGGTTGGGTCAGCCACAATTGTGCTGCTTTGCTGGTCCCGGGCAGGAACTGGTTGGGTCAGCCACAGATGTGCTGCTATACTGGTCCTGGGCACGAACTGGTTTGGTAAGCTACAGTTGTGCTGCTTTGCTGGTCCTGGGTAGGAACTGGTTTGGTCAACCGCAGATGTTCTGCTATACTGGTTCTGGGCAGGAACTGGTTGAGTCAGCCACAGATGTGCTGCTATGCTGGTCCTGGGTAGGAACTGGTTTGGTCAACCGCAGATGTGCTGCTATAGTGGTCCTGGGCACGAACTGGTTGGCACAGCCACAGATGTGCTGCTATGCTGGTCCTGGGTAGGAACTGGTTGGGTCAGCCACAGTTGTGCTGCTTTGCTGGTCCTGGGCAAGAACTGGTTTGTTCTCCTTCACTGATACTGCTATGCTGGTCCTGGGCAGGAACTGGTTGGGTCAACCAAGTTTGTGCTGCGGTTTGGTGGTCCAGGGTAGGTGAGCCAAATTGTGCTGCTATGCTGGTCCTTCATCGGAACTGGTTAGCTGAGTCCAAGTTTTTTGTTAATCCCTGATCGTCAGCAGAGCCGTTCAATGTCTAGCCCTGTATGATCTTTTCATGACATTTGTCTTAAATTTGTCTTAAATTTGGCAAAAGTAGCGAAATGCGTATCATTTGAGAAAGTTGGGTCGAGTTCGACTTGGCCAGTTACTGGTTCTCATAACCTTAATTCCAAATCAGCTCGGGTCCTGGTCATTTATAGGCGCTGTTCTGATATGTGAACTTGACATGCCAGCCTTGATTGATTGATCTTTAATGTCAATGAGTCCAAGTAGAGTGTTTTGAATCTGGTCTGATTGTTGATTCGGCCATGGTGTACTCAAACTTGGCTAGTCCTCTTCCCCAAATAGTAAAATTCACTGTATTTACCTCGTATTCAGAGGACATGGAAAGAATTTTAGATGGTAAAACCACAAATGGCTCATCAGGGTGGAGCTTATTCCGATTCTGTAGCATAAAGCGACTAGGAGTATCACTCCCCCTGGATAGTGTAGCGGTAAAAGGGCTTATAATATTTGTCACCGTATAAACTTCGCAACTCTGAACTCGAACCCAAAGACTAAACCAACTAAGATATATATTTACATTATTTATTATCCACGTCCCTCTAACCTCATATCTACAACCGACACTAAAATATTTACAAAAATAAAGCGCACAATAAAATATCAACAAGAGATCATATAAAAGAATCTTACCATGCTGTAAGGTCAAGGGTGAAGTCAATTAAAAATGCTCTGGCGCTTTTCAAGAGAAATATCTTGTTTAGCTACAGAGGGTAAAAAGGGTTGTTTTCTGGATCTGCCAGGATGACTTACTAAAAACATCTGAACATCATTATTTATACTTAATTACACACACCCCTAATGGGTAAATAGCCTAGCCCAAATATCAGGCTCTGAGCCAACTAGCACTCAGTAATTAAGGAAACAACCAATCAGTACACAGCAGCATCAATACAAGATTATCAGACAGGGCCAAGGGCAGGAGCCTAGTAACCAGCTGCTAATCAGGAAGATCATAAAAGGGTCAAACAGCTTAAAAGATAAAGATTATAAAACAATGGAAAGGGGCAATTAAGAAAGCAGGTGTTGAAACTCATAACGGTTAACGATCCTGGGTATCTGGGTTCACCAGGGTTAGGGAGGAACATAGAAATAATAATTACAGATATTAATAAGCAATTCCTAATATTGTCACAATAGGATGCTGGTCTATCGCAGGTTAACTTCTCAGCAGGCCTGGTACCAATTTCCTCCTGGGTGGAGAGAAGCAAGTGGGGTTAAGTGCCTTGCCCAAGGACACAAAGACGAAACAGTGCTGAACCGTCCGAGTGTTGAAGCTACGACCTAATGGTTATGATAAGTAAGCCCGGCGCTATAACCACCTTGCCACTGATCACCCTATGATGGGAGGGTCAATGTAAATCATGGTTTGCGATAATGATAATCGATTCTACCATGGCCCATCATTGATCAAAACTTATGCCTTTGTAACCCTGTCTACTCTAGCCTATAAAAATCGTTGTTATTGGGGATTCAAAGGTTTGTAAAAATTTTAAGGGTTCTTCTTTTTGTAACTCTTTTGACTGATATTGCAAGTGGCTGCCTCTAACCTTTATCATGTGCCTGATATATCAGTTGAAGAACTCTAAAACTTCTCTAAGGTCACACGGCCCACGCCAAGATCAAACGTTTAGAATATAACTGAAGCAGTTAATATTGACATACAAATAAATCATTTTGATAATTCATTAAAAATATTTATCTGACCTTTTCAAATACTTGACTGGGAGTTATTTTGAAAATTTATCTGACCTGTTTTTGTCATAATCTCAAGCGTTCCTTTCTGTCATGAATCAGATGGTTTTGATTCTACCCCACAAATTTGGAAATCCTTGCCTTTTCTTTTAAAAATATCTCGCATGTTGAAAGGTCTTCTGAAATTTGCATGAATAGGCTGCATTCACCCTGAAATTGTTTTCCGCAGAGCACTCTCCAGATTATGAATTGGTTACACCAGTTTCAAAACGGCTGCACCACACTTGGCATAATGCGCTTTCGGTTTAATTAGGAAAGTGTCACTCTTGCAGTGTAACAAAAAACTTTCGTACTAGCTCAAATGTGACTGCCCCCCCCCCACCAAATTGTTTATGGCTTTCATCCAGTCCTAATTAGAGATTTAATTTTCTTTTTGGAACATAGTAATGACCGTTTTAACTAAAAATCGACCTATGAGGACTGTTTAAAAAAAAACAATTTTTCAAAACAAATACAATTCTCCATTATAGTCGTTTCACACGCCCTGCCGACAGATTGTTTTAATGCGTATTAACACACCACACTACAAGTTTCAATGCAACTTTGTTAAAGCGCATTCAATTTGATTTAGGCACCAGTTTGAAAACGGTATGAACCAACTCGAGTGTGGCACCCCAATACATATCAAAATTTTAATGCGCATTCAATTCGGTTAAGGGGGATCAGTGGAAGAGTGGTTTGTGCACCAGGCTTATAACCAGGAGGTCAAAGGTTGGATACTTGGAAGGATCAACACTGTTTCATCTTTCTTTGTGTCCTTGGGCAAGGCTCTTAACCCTACTTGCTTCTCTCCACCCAGGAGTAAATGGGTACCAGGCTTGCCTGGGAAGTAGACCTGTCAGAGACCAGCATCCGATCCAGGGGGAGTATAATCCTAGTTGCTTAATGCTACGGAAACCGGGATAAGCTCAAGCCGGATGAGCTGTTCGCAGTGGCCCAATTCAGTTTAAAATTCCATGCTGACCACAGCATTAGCCATTTGAAATGATTGGAAATATCACACTATCTCTCTCTGTTCAACTCGATAAAAATACAAATGCATTGTTTGATGTGTACCTGACAATAGGGTCATCTTTGTGAGATTGTGAAATGGGTTGGGGAAACCTTTCCAAGACTTGCCCTTTCTGTGGACAGGCACAGAAAGGTCCTGGATCTGCAGAACGCCAGCCCAACTGACAAAACTCATCAAAGAATTGGTCTGCAGAGGTGTAATTGAGAAGTGACTGTTGCAACTGAATGCCCAAGTGCCTGGCGAGAGTGGAGATTGGACATTTGCCCAGGCCCATCACCCCTGAGGTGGATTGGCTTGCAAGCAGGTAACAATTTTGTCGGGAAAGGGGGTCTTTTCAGCAGGAGTGATTTTACCAGAATCTCAAGTTACTTCCCGAAATACGATAAAAAGGGGTACAAATCTATTCTTGAGGTCAAGATTGCAGACCCACGGCCGTTCCTGCCCAAAAGTACACCACAACACATTGGCCCAAGTTCGGGCACAAGGAGTCGGGCCCAGCCCTTGGATCCGTACAAAAGCCCAGCAGGTTCATTCAGACTCATTATGCAATATTCAAAACTCGACCTGGCATGTTTGTGAATGTATGTGTGATGTTTTCTAACTCGAAAATGACTTACTTTACTAGTGGACTTCGGGAAAAACATTTTTGGTGGGGGGGGCGGGGTGTTGTAAAGGGGAGTAATTTTTGATAAAATACAGTACAGGAGCATAGCTAACAACTCTATTGATCTAAGAAGAAGCTACTACAAAAGACTAAATGCAGCAATCTCTAATATTTTTCTTTGTCTGGATGTTTGAAGAGGGGCTGTTGGGGGTGAAAGACCGGCATCCAGTGGAAATCTCTGCAAAAGACTCCGGCCATCAAGGTGTTAAGCAATTATACTCTTCGCTATTTTCCTTCTGGTGTCATTTTTAGCTCACCTCTTAGCAGAGGTGAGCTTATCCCATACCGTGGCGTCCGTCGTCCGTCGTCGTCGTCGTCGTCGTCGTCGTCGTCGTCGTCGTCGTCGTCGTCGTCGTCGTCGTCGTCGTCGTCGTCGTCGTCGTCCGTCGTCCGTTAGCAGGGCACGTTTCGTAACTGTTAGAGCTATTGAGTTGAAACTTGGTACACATGTACCCTTATGTAATGACACCTTGGAGACCAAGTTTCGGTCCGATTCGTTTCATGGTTTGGCCACCAGGGGGCCAAACGTTAAAAGTGAAAATATGCAATATCTCCCTTAATAGTAGTCGGGAAATTTTGAAAAAAATATGGTAGGTACTTCTAGCAAAGGTGCATCATATATCCTCCGGGTTTTTGATTTGACCTCCTTTTCAAGGTCACAGAGGTCAAATGGTGTAAATTGGCCGTTAGGATGTAACGATGGCACGTTTCTAAACTGCAATGACTATTGATACCAAATTTGGTACACATTTACCCCTTAGTCAGGTGATCTCAGGGACCGAAGTTTGGTCCAATATGATTCACCACTTGACCACCAGGGGGCAAAATCCAAAAACCTTAAAAATGTGATTATTCCTTAACTTCTTGCCCGATTGCCACCAATTTGATATCATGGGTATATCTAACCACCATACAGTATATGTCATACAGGTTTTTAATTTGACCTTCTTGTCAAGGTCACAGAGGTCAAATGGCGTAAATTCGCTGTCAGGCCGTAACTATGGCACGTTTCTTAACTGCAATGACTATTGATCACAAATTAAGTACACATGTACCCCTTGGTCAGGTGATCTTAGGTACCGAAGTTTGGTGCGATCTGATTTGCCGTTTGGCCTCCAGGGAGGGGGCCAAATCCTAAATTCTTCAAAATGCCATTATTCCTAGTAATGACTTGCCCGATTGGCACCAATTTTATATCATAGGTACATCTAATTCTAACAACCATTCAATGTGTCACCCGGGTCTTCTTTGATTTGACCTACTTTTCAAGGTCACAGAGGACGAATGTACTGTAAATGGCCATTTTGGGGAAATTGTAATTGCTTGGACCTACATCAAACCTAACACTACATGACACAATACCATGCTCTTTATCCATCTTTCCTCCACATGAGGTGAGCACAATGGCCCTGGCCATTTCATTATTTTCATTTTTAGTGCACAGATAAACTGAAGTGAATGTTATGTTCCCCGCCTTATCTTTCTCTTCATAAATCACAAACCAAATGTCAACAATCGGCAGACAATTATTTCTTTAAAATACTGGTATTGATTTTCTACAAAGTGACATAAGTTATTTTCATGCAAGTTAAAACCACTCCTTGTGAACAAATTTGGAGTTTGATTTCAAACAGACGACCCAGATGCCAGATTTTTCCAGCTGAACTGGCACTTTCTGGCTCTGCCATTTACCAAAATACCGCCAAACTCCAGCCCTGACATTTGCTGGAACTTTCAGCTATTCCCAACCTCATGGCAAGGAAAAATCGTTGGGAATTAGCTGGAAAATCCTGGCTTTTGCCGACAATTTCCAGTCGAATTTCGCAGGGGCAGTGTTACCTGGCTTCAGAATTGGGTTTGGGGAGATGATGAAGAAGGAATTGATGATGTACACTGTGCTGTACTGAAATAAAGTTTTGATAGTTTCATGCTTATATTTTAAATTACCTTGTCACAGGTATGAGCTTTTAGTGAACATGTTCTTGTACAATTTTGAAATATAGGCATGAAACTATAAAAAACTTTATTTCAGTACGATTTACATCATCAGTTTGCTCCTATACCACCTGGAATGTTTGAATTTTCTACCTGCCATAACTTGAAGACTAGTTCGATATTTATCACTGTGTTTGTTATCTTATGCCCTATTATTTTTTCCCTAAGACAAAAGTGTTACAGGTGATCTTTAATCTCTTAATCTGTGGATTCCTCAGCTAAAGGCCGTTAGGTCATCAGTCCCTCACCCTCCCACTGACTATTTGCACAGAACAGAGTTTATTCTACATTACATTCAATGGAGAATGCTGTTGATGTAACCTAAAAGGTCATCAGTCCCTCACCCTCTCACTGACTATATGCACAGAAGAGAGTTTATTCTGCATTACATTCAATGGAGAATGCTGTTGATGTAACTTAAAAGGTCATCAGTCTCTCACCCTCTCACTGACTATATGCACAGAAGAGAGTTTATTCTACATTACATTCAATGGAGAATGCTGTTGATGTAACTTAAAAGGTCATCAGTCCCTCACCCTCTCACTGACTATATGCACAGAAGAGAGTTTATTCTACATTACATTCAATGGAGAATGCTGTTGATGTAACCTAAAAGGTCATCAGTCCCTCACCCTCTCACTAACTATATGCACAGAAGAGCGTTTATTCTGCATTACATTCAATGGAGAATGCTGTTGATGTAACCTAAAAGGTCATCAGTCCCTCACCCTCTCACTGACTATATGCACAGAAGAGCGTTTATTCTGCATTACATTCAATGGAGAATGCTGTTGATGTAACCTAAAAGGTCATCAGTCCCTCACCCTCTCACTGACTATATGCACAGAAGAGAGTTTATTCTGCATTACATTCAATGGAGAATGCTGTTGATGTACCCCTAAAAGGTCATCAGTCCCGCACCCTCTCACTGACTATATGCACAGAAGAGAGTTTATTCTACATTACATTCAATGGAGAATGTTGTTGATGTCACCTAAAAGGTCGTCAGTCCCTCACCCTCTCACTGACTATATGCACAGAAGAGAGTTTATTCTACATTACATTCAATGGAGAATGCTGTTGATGTAACCTAAATGGTCATCAGTCCCTCACCCTCTCACTGACTATATGCACAGAAGAGAGTTTATTCTGCATTACATTCAATGGAGAATGCTGTTGATGTAACCTAAAAGGTCATCAGTCCCTCATCCTCCCACTGACTATATGCACAGAAGAGAGTTTATTCTGCATTACATTCAATGGAGAATG
Source organism: Lineus longissimus (assembly GCF_910592395.1). NCBI lineage: Eukaryota > Metazoa > Nemertea > Pilidiophora > Heteronemertea > Lineidae > Lineus > Lineus longissimus. The sequence continues at coordinate 4,004,985 of NC_088326.1, forward strand.
CTGTTGATGTAACCTAAAAGGTCATCTGTCCCTCACCCTCTCACTGACTATATGCACAGAAGAGAGTTTATTCTGCATTACATTCAATGGAGAATGCTGTTGATGTAACCTAAAAGGTCATCAGTCCCTCACCCTCTCACTGACTATATGCACAGAAGAGAGTTTATTCTGCATTACATTCAATGGAGAATGCTGTTGATGTAACCTAAAAGGTCATCAGTCCCTCACCCTCTCACTGACTATATGCACAGAAGAGAGTTTATTCTACATTACATTCCATGGAGAATGCTGTTGATGTAACCTAAATGGTCATCAGTCCCTCACCCTCTCACTGACTATATGCACAGAAGAGAGTTTATTCTGCATTACATTCAATGAAGAATGCTGTTGATGTAACATAAATGTCAAAGTTGACTGTGTCTAAAGTGAAAATCTTCCCCTTGACACAAAAGCACTGATATCTCCGGAGAGGAAGGTCCTATAAACACACAGTTTCCACAATCAGAAAGCAAGGAAGTTCCCACACATTTATTTATCATGGCTATAATACACCTTTCTCTTGAAAAAAAGACTTCTTAACGTGGACACCAACTATTGAGACGATGACTCAAAGGGTTAAACTAGTTAAGTTTGACAATTTCTGGGGGAGTTTTGATAACTGTGGCTGAACCTGCTGGTGAAATTTTATTGAACACCGAATCTAGTTGCCTGAAATAAATTCCTAGTATAACAGTACAATCACTCTATTAAGGACACCCTCGGGACTGACAAGTGTTGTCCTTGATAGAGAGGTCTCCTGATTATAGAGGTCAAGTTGAATGGAAACTACCAATTTGTGACCAAAACTAGTGTCCTTAATAGAGGGGTTGTCCTTAAACGAGAGGTGTCCCCTAAGGGAGTTACCACTGTACTTTGTTAAAGGGACACTATAGGTAGCACCTAGGCAGGCAAGATAAGTTACACAAAGTTGCCAATAGGGGTCTTGCCCATCTCACAGTAGGTCTTGTACAAGGAATATATATAGTGCTGAAACCCATTCCCCTTATCGTGCTTTCTAGTCGCCTGAAGATGGCCAATTTAACCTCCTTCCTCCTGCCTATAGTCCACCTTTGACTGCTTAATTAATGACATTGAAAATGATAGTTCTTGAAACAAAAATGATCGTGTCTACTTAATATCTGTGTGACCTACACAAATACAAATACTGTACTCCACGGGGATATTTTTCATGATGATTCATGAGTGTTTGTTCTGTGATAATCTGATTGGAAATCGACACTTTTTCTTTTTTACAGATACACCCGTCCTAGTTGAATGCTGAAGGGCCATTTATTGGCCGCTAGAATACTCGCGGCTTGTCGGTGCAAATGCACTGACAGTCTCTGTCCACAAAGGGCATATTGATCTTCAAAACACAATTTACTTTGGAAATCTTTTACTTCGTGTTTAAAAGACACATTATAGGTAATGTCTGTGACGTCACTGACTGGCAGAATTCCTCCTTTGTCTTGACGGACAATACTAGTTCAGACATTTTACTCTCTTAAAATTAATCACAGTACAGTACAGTAAATCTGAGTTGACCTAAACTCCCCTTCCAGCTGGTTATCCCTGCTCTCGAGCGAGACAATTGCCATCCTGGGAACGATTTAGGCCTGATGATCACTCTTTGCAAATAGTCAGCATAATGCGATTCTGAATTTCGGGACTTTTGGGGAGGTTGGGGTGCTCAAAATTGTGTTATTTTCGTTTTTCTAAGGGGAAAAAAGTTGCATAGGTAGCGTTATAGGACGGTTCTATGTTGATTCAGAATGCTCTGGTCTTTGGGCAGTATACTTAACATCCAGCGCTATTGCTTCCGTAGATGCGTGTTGTCTCGAAGCTGAGCAATGTCAATACCTTGAGGGTCAAGATGTTGGGTAGCTCTTCTAAAAGACATTATGTAGTTGTATCTGATTGGTTTTTTTGGGGTCTGTAGACAGAGTGTTATTCCAGTCGTGAGGATATGAAGAGATATGTCCTATAAGCGAAGGTGAAATTTAGAAAATTGTCATTTTCAAGGGTTTTCCTGTTAGTGTAAAGCTAATTACACTTTTCTGCAGTCTCCTTCAAAATCATTTTCATTTTCATTTTGAATGCGCAGATAACCTGAAGTGTTTTGCTGTCGTACGAATGATGACCTATCCTATGATTCACAAACCGGTCCTCAACATCGAGGGCCCATTTCTTGATATCAGAAATAGACCATATTTAAATTTCATTTCACGGATAACAGAATTGATTATTGTATACCATAAAGCTGTGAACAAACTCTAATTTCACTTATCTTAGACTTGTACATCAATAACTATGAAATCGACACAAGGGCCTAACATTAGTTTATCACAATCAGACATCTTGGTGTTGCCTATCCATTGTTTATCAAAATTGGACAATTTGAATGGCATTGAATGACGATGTACATAGTTTGGGGCCTGAATTGAATATTCAAAACGGTCTTACATTAGTGAAACTAGAGTATGTCTTTATCACTTTGATTGCATCCAGGAATTTGTGTAACCGTCCCCGGCATTTCAGCAGGATATCTTTTTTTATGGAATATGTTGTTAATGGCATTGGTCACCGCTGTTTCGTCTTTGTGTCCTAGAGCAAGGCACTTTACCCTACTTGCTTATCTCCGAGTACCTGGCTGGCAGTGTTTGCACACTATGAATGTTAGTCCTGAGTGCCGAATAGCTGCAGCTTGGACCTGTGATACTCCTAGAAAGTAGAGCTTGAACCAGGAATGTACAGGCCAATAGCTAGGGGTAATAGTGTGAAGCACTTTGAGCGAATAAAACCAGTTGGATTTAATAGTGCTATGTAAGGGTTGTGGTCATGTTCTAGCGAAATATTTAGTTTTCGTTCTAACCATGTGTTTATTTCATTACAGGACATCTTTGGTGCTCTTACAGTGACCCCCTTCAGTTCTGGGTACTCCCTTGGCAGTAGTAACTGGATCAGTTCTAACCATGTGTTTATTTCATTACAGGACATCTTTGGTGCCCTTATTGTGACCCCCTTCAGTTCCAGGTACTCCCTTGGCAGTAGTAACTGGATCAGTTCTAACCATGTGTTTATTTCATTACAGGACATCTTTGGTGCCCTTATTGTGACCCCCTTCAGTTCCAGGTACTCCCTTGGCAGTAGTAACTGGATCAGTTCTAACCATGTGTTTATTTCATTACAGGACATCTTTGGTGCTCTTACAGTAACCCCCTTCAGTTCCAGGTACTCCCTTGGCAGTAGTAACTGGATCAGTTCTAACCATGTGTTTATTTCATTACAGGACATCTTTGGTGCCCTTATTGTGACCCCCTTCAGTTCCAGGTACTCCCTTGGCAGTAGTAACTGGATCGGTTCTAACCATGTGTTTATTTCATTACAGGACATCTTTGGTGCTCTTACAGTGACCCCCTTCAGTTCCAAGTACTCCCTTGGCAGTAGTAACTGGATCAGTTCTAACCATGTGTTTATTTCATTACAGGACATTTTTGGTGCTCTTACAGTGACCCCCTTCAGTTCCGAGTACTCCCTTGGCAGTAGTAACTGGATCAGTTCTAACCATGTGTTTATTTCATTACAGGACATCTTTGGTGCTCTTACAGTGACCCCTTCAGTTCCGGGTACTCCCTTGGCAGTAGTAACTGGATCAGTTCTAACCATGTGTTTATTTCATTACAGGACATCTTTGGTGCTCTTACAGTGACCCCCTTCAGTTCCGAGTACTCCCTTGGCAGTAGTAACTGGATCAGTTCTAACCATGTGTTTATTTCATTACAGGACATCTTTGGTGCCCTTACAGTGACCCCCTTCAGTTCCAGGTACTCCCTTGCAGTAGTAACTGGATCAGTTCTAACCATGTGTTTATTTCATTACAGGACATCTTTGGTGCTCTTACAGTGACCCCCTTCAGTTCCAGGTACTCCCTTGGCAGTAGTAACTGGATCAGTTCTAACCATGTGTTTATTTCATTACAGGACATCTTTGGTGCTCTTACAGTGACCCCCTTCAGTTCCAGGTACTCCCTTGGCAGTAGTAACTGGATCAGTTCTAACCATGTGTTTATTTCATTACAGGACATCTTTGGTGCTCTTACAGTGACCCCCTTCAGTTCCAGGTACTCCCTTGGCAGTAGTAACTGGATCAGTTCTAACCATGTGTTTATTTCATTACAGGACATCTTTGGTGACCTTACAGTGACCCCCTTCAGTTCCGGGTACTCCCTTGGCAGCAGTAACTGGATCAGTTCTAACCATGTGTTTATTTCATTACAGGACATCTTTGGTGACCTTACAGTGACCCCTTCAGTTCCGGGTACTCCCTTGGCAGCAGTAACTGGATCAGTTCTAACCATGTGTTTATTTCATTACAGGACATCTTTGGTGACCTTACAGTGACCCCCTTCAGTTCCGGGTACTCCCTTGGCAGCAGTAACTGGATCAGTTCTAACCATGTGTTTATTTCATTACAGGACATCTTTGGTGCCCTTACAGTGACCCCCTTCAGTTCCGGGTACTCCCTTGGTAGTAGTAACTGGATCATTCAATCAGACTATGAGAAGGTTGCATATTTGTCATCATCGTCTACACTAACTACACATCCAAAGGTAAACAAGGATCTTTTTCCCATTTTGTACAGTTATATATCTTTGCTGGACTTAAAGGGGGCTAGGGGGTTGAATATGCCATCTTCAGGTGACTAATATTCATAGTAAGGGTACTGGGTCAAGTTAGATTAAGCACTATCATATTCCTCGCACAAGCGTGAAAAGTTTTGGCATGCTGTGAGATGGGAGGGACCCCTATTGATGACATTGTGTCACTTTATCTTGCCTAACTAGCACTACCTATTTCCCGTTACAGCCAATTGAACAAGCACCACTGCGAAACACCGATGTTCTCATTCTCAGCAACCTCATCCAAGTACCAACGCACAATCCCGATGCCATGATACGCGACTTTTGTATAAATGCTAGTAAGTCCTTCAATAGCAAAGTAACTTAAATTGTGCTGGGCCATAGCCTGAACTAAACAGCTCATCAGACTGGAGCTAATCCCAGATTATGTTGCAATATTTAAGCAAAGCAACCTCATCCAAGTGAAAATATTGATATGATATTCATATTGACTTTCGGAATTTAACTCAAAAAATTCTTTTTCAGCCCTCACTCTCAGAAATGGCGGTAACGTACTGGTGCCTTGTTTTCCCACCGGTGTGACCTTTGACCTTTTCGAATGTCTTTCTGCCCACATGGACACCTGCAGCCTATCACATGTTCCCATGTATTTCATCTCACCCGTCGTCGACAGCAGCTTGGCGTATTCTAATATCTTTGCGGAATGGTGTGTAATTTATCATGTTCTAGAGTCACCCTGGAGAATCAGTTCCCCAGCTTGCCGAGAATCAGGCAGGCCTTCCGACTTGCCGAGCTGGCCAGTCCTGGGAAAGGAAAATAGTTTTCAATGATGTTGGAAAAGTCTGCCAATGAAATAACGCTTTTTTATATGGTAACAAGGTGTTAGGATCACATATAACAAACAATTCACAGCTGGTTCGCCCTGTGGGTAGCTAGCAAATTGCAAGACAATCCTCTTTAAATGACACTTCAAAGTTTGACTATTTGAAGAAACAAATTTTGTGTTTTGTGAGTGATGATGACGTGACTTATTGAGCAAGCGCTTTTGACCATTGGTCAATTTTCAGTGGAAGGGCGCAACATGTATTGTAAGGTAGAATGGGATATTTGTAGCCCCGGTTTAATTGTAGCCCCCGCGCCTATGATATTGATTGATATCCCCATGCATCAAACAATGCATGGGGCTACAAATAAACTTGGGCTACAAATACCCCATTCTACCTTATATCGAGTGTTTATCATTATCATATGTACGACAATTAGTGCCATCTTTGCCTGAGCAGGTCACATAGGCTCTCAATCTTACGAGTACTAACCTTATTTATTTCCAAGTAAAAAATGACGATGTGTGCACTTCATGTAACTTTCAATTCAAAGTTTTAGAATGTGGTTCCAATCGTTTCAAATTATTTTTCAGGTTGTCCGCGTCAAAACAGTCCAAAGTTTATCTTCCAGAGCCGCCATTTCCACATGCCGAACTTTTAAAGATATTACGTCTCAGGCCTTTTTCGAGTTTAAACGGTAAGGTTATTAGTGCCAGGTCCCGGGGGGAAGGTCACTACAGAAGAGGGGCTATGTACATGTGTGTCCTTAGAGATTTTTTACAGCCCCTTTACCGCAGGGGCTGGCACTGGGAAGCTTCAATCCTTTCCCTGACAGAGAGATTTTTGGGCGTTTGATGGTGCATTCGTGAAAATGGCAGAAATGAAACGCTTGCAATAACTTCACAGATTACAGTATCAAGACGTATAAATTCCTAAGTTATTTCAGTTGTTTGATGGCTGCAACAGTTGAGTTAAACACCAGATAAGTCGCTATTACAAATAATTTTTCTTGCCGAGTACATGTAACTTCTCCTTAGATGGGGTTTTCAAAATATGAAATATAAACTTGTAAGAAAGGTACGTTCTGAAGTCTATATCTCAATCAATGCTCGAATGACCTACATGTTTCATACACATAAGGAGTTCCTGTATACAAAAACTCAATACTTGTCTTTGACCCCAAACGACTACTTTTGACAGAGCAGGTCTTACATGTGGCATAAGTTACAGTGGAACCCCGGTCGGCGACCACCCCGTGAACACGACCAAAATTCTCCGGTCCCGAATGGTTTTCTCTCTAATTCCCATTAACTGGCCCTCGCTAACACGACCACCCCGGTACCCAGACCGCGACCACCAGCTTGGTCGGTCCCAAACTGCAAATTAACCCCGCTAACGCGACCATGAGGCCTAATTGCCGTAATCAACCATGACTGCATGGTATCAATTGGCACCTTCTCGCAAATCCGTGTTGATAATTAGCACCTCGAACACAATGACCATGGGAATCCATATGAAAATAAATGATGTGTAAGTGAGTTTGATCTTGGAGGAACTATACTTCAAGTATAATTCCTCCAAGGTTTGATCAAATGTAAGCGCAAATAAAATGAAGAATAAACTTTCTTTTCGACTCACGGTTTGTTTTTTCATCATTTAGTATTAAATGATGTCAAGAGGCATGCACACGTAGTTTTTAGGACAAATAAATTATGTTGATTAGTAAGAGTACCGATACTCAAAGTAAAGAATGCTTACTACGTCGTAATGTTGATAAAATACGTTATTAAAAAGATGATTTAATCAGTACCAGTTCAAATTGGCTAATGTTAAAGCAGGAAGACATCAGGAAGAATTCTCAACATCTTCTCACATCACCTCTCTCAATGTTAGCGGGAATATTAGCTTGACATCAAGAAGGGCAGCTGCCGATGGTGTGAATTATATGCTTGTTCTAATTAGCATGCTCAAGTTTTAATGTAATGTTTGGTCTAATTAGCTCTCGTCAGTTTATTTACTCATTTACATAAGTTGCAAATTAAACGCAAAACACTCAAGAAAATGATTTTTTATTCGTAGTATACACACAAAATTATCGAATCACCCGGTGGCGTAGTCATTAATGCATGTCAATGTACACACAGCAGGACGATGTTTTGGCGGGAAAACCTACTTATGATTCTTAAATTCACTAACGCGACCACCCCGGTAACACGACCACTTCGGCTTAGTCCCTTGGGTGGTCGTGTTACCGGGGTTCCACTGTATTTGAATATTGATGAAAGGAGATCTGTAAATGTGGCCAGCAGTGCCTCCTGGTGATTGAGTTTGATATGATTGAGTCCAAGCTCAACTTTGTATTACAGGCTAGTATTCGGGACACTTATGCCATCTACCAGCGATTGAACACATCAAAATTATAATCAAATTAGCAAAGGTGAAAATTGCAAAAATATATGTTTTTCTATGGATTTTCATAAATCGCAAAAAAGAGAAGCGCAAATTTGCTGGTTGATGATATAATTTTCTCAAGAAAAGTGTTTTGTGAGTAAATTTGTCTGATTCTTGGCCTTCCTCATGGGTTTCTGCCTCTTTGTTCCAGATGGTATGAGTGATGACTTCCGTACGCCATGTGTCATCTTCACCGGCCATCCCTCCCTCAGGTTTGGAGAGGCGGTCCACTTTCTAGAGCTGTGGGGCAAGTCAAGCCAGAACATGGTCATCTTCACTGAGCCCGACTTTCCGTACTTGGATGCATTGGCACCTTATCAACCCCTTGCTATGACAGTAAGTTGACACAAAATTTCAAAATCATAGACGAAACCAACAGTTTTGGTGAATGTCCCAGAGTTTGGGGTAGGGGGGACATCAGTCCAGTTCCTAGAGCTATGGGGCAAGTCAAGCCTGAATATGGTCATCTTCACTGAGCCCGACTTTCCGTACTTGGATGCATTGGCACCTTATCAACCCCTCGCTATGACAGTAAGTCGACAATGATTTTAAACTTATAGAAGAGAAACCCCCCATTTTGGGGAGGGGCAGAGGTTATGTAGGAGGGGGAACATCAGTCCACTTCTTAGAGCTGTAAGGCAAGTTAAGTCGAACTAAAATGAGACCTAAGAGTGAGGGTCGAACAAAAACGGGCATCTACACATTTTCTGACTGCTGGCAAATTATTAAGTCCACCATTCTTGCTTTCCAGGTGTCTTACTGCCCGATAGACACGAGCCTCAACTTCAGCCAAGCGAACAAACTCATACGCGACTTGAAACCACTCTCCCTGGTGACGGCAGATGTATTCATTAACCCTCCGCCATCCATCCCTAACAGGCCTGACTTGATCGTAGAGGCTGTGAGTATTTACATGAACATTCGAGTGAAAAACCCCAAACTCTGACCATGATGGGGGCCGCCACAAACTCCTCTGAATATGAGACAATGTTCTTGAATCACATGGACTGCCTTTTCATGATGTCATTGAGAGTCTTGGTTACTGGTAGCTTTCTCTACCCAAAAGTCTTCATAGTGAACTGATAGCTTAAACCCCAACCTGGGGTATAAAAGGTCGAGGTAAACAGGTCAACTTAGCATTTGCTCTTGGGCACAACAGTGATAGGTTCTCAGAGTGCATAACGCCATGCATTATGGAACTATGCACTAAAAGCTACCTGGATGAATCATCACTCGAACCCAGGGCTCGAGAGGTGGAGGTTTAAATTCTGTTAGAGACTTTCACATGACCCGATGTGCTCGAAAGGCTTCTCTGCAGGGTGGCCCAGGATTATTTTCCCTCGCACAAAGGATACACAATAGAATTCTATTGTCCGAAGGAAAATAATTCTGGGCCACACTGTAGAATTGTAATTTGTATCATTTTAGGATCCCTCTCCGATTACCTACCAGCGCTGCAGCGTTCTGTCTTTGCCGTTACGACGCGGCTATGAAAAACTCGAGATTGAGCCAAAGCTTGCTGGGTCTCTCGTTCCGGTGGAAGTCCAACCAGGTGTGGCCGTTGCATCTGTCACTGGAAACTTAGAAGTCAAAGATGGAAAATATGTTCTCAAGGTAACTCCAAAAACGTATTACTTCAAAGAAATATGTTTTTGATAACTCTCTTACACTTCCATTTCTTCACAAAACTCACTTCAAAGAGATTTGTGAGCCAGTTGTTCTTGGGACGGTTGGACGCTTGTGTTTACGTGGATTTTGTTCCATGAGTAATGAACCTGAACAAAAGAAGGACAAAGGAAAGTGGGTGTTTGTGTCTCAAACGCAGAGAGGTAAATGTGCTGGGGTGATTACACACATACATGACATCGACTCAGATTTCTGTGGCTTAAAGGAATTGAAACCAATGCAGAGAATTTGTTTTGAGATACCAAGAATCAGGAAGGTGCGCTAAAAATTGTCGAAATCACGAGTCATCCAATTAAAACAAATTCACAACGCTGAACGCTGGGTCGAATCACGAATGCAAAAGAATTGATTCAATAATTTTATCTGATAATTGACTGAAAGTTTCCAACATCGCATAAAGCATTGGGCTGGACTGACCGGTCCAGATTCCTCCACCTTGGATGAATTGTGTAACAGATTTCTGTATTCTCTATTCCAGACTCCCAGTGATGAAAAACCCAGTAAAAAGCGCAAGACAACGGAGAAAGTGAAGAAATATATCTGGGGTAATGTGGAGATCCAACAGTTTAGACAGGCTTTGAACCAGCAGGGTATCATGGAGGTGAAAGTAGATGACGTAACACAAGGCAGCTATATTGTACATTTGGTAAGTAGGTGACGCTGGGTCAGGCTTGGTTCAGGCAAGTCCTGAGAGAACAGTGGGTCATATGATGTGACCCAGGGCAGCTGTATTGTACATTTGGTAAGTTGACAACGCTGGGTCAGACTGGGTTCAGGCAAGTCCTGAGAGAACAGTGGGTCATATGATGTGACCCAGGGCAGCTGTATTGTACATTTGGTAACTAGAAAACGCTGGGTCAGGCTGGGTTCAGGCAAGTCCTGAGAGAACAGTGAGTCATATGATGTGACCCAGGGCAGCTGTATTGTACATTTGGTAAGTAGACAACGCTGGGTCAGGCTGGGTTCAGGCAAGTCCTGAGAAAACAGTGGGTCATATATTTCCCTAAGTGCTTCTCATCTTCTTTTTCAGCCAAACGAGGACAGTCTGATCCGGATTGAGGATGGTGCTACGCATATCATTTGTGATGGCGAAGACAGTGCTAGGATTAAAATAAGAGACGCTTTGCTCCAGTGTTTGAATACATTATGATAATTAGGACGTTGTGCTCCTGGTGACATGGTGCAAAGTCGATGGGTCCAAGTGGAATATTTGCTTGTCTGGTGTTCTTGGAGTTATCTGTATCTGGGGGTGGGGCATGGAATAATTCTAGGAAGAAAACGGGGACATCCTGTAGTTCATTGTGGTCTGTTAGGTCAAAGTGGTGGCCTGTGATCTCAAGTGTGTTGACGCTTGGTGATGTTGCCGAAGTGCTTCTTGAAACAACCAATAAAGGTTTGTTTTCTATTGCCGACATTCTGTATGTGACCTTGATTACATTGGATGCAATAAATGACGTTATTACTTTGACAACAGGTGTTGTTCTTTGTGTTATGACCTCCTGTAGTACGACTGGTCATCCCACCTGAGACGTCCAAGGATGGGCAGTAGTCTCCAGTGGATCCTGTCCCGATTTTGTTCTGCATCCCCCGACCTGGTTGTGACCATTGACGTCTAGGAAACCAGACAGTGGTATTCTGTCTCCAGTGGATCATGTCCTGATTGGTTTCAGTATCTCCCGGCCTGGTTGTGACAATCGACGTCTTGGGAGCTAGATTGACTGAGACGGCAGTTTCAATTCTAAGTCTCTGGTGGATCATGTTCCATTGTCCTGTTAGGCTTTTTAGCCCCCTTCCCTGGCTTTCACCTTTGAAGTCTGAGAGGCTAGGCAGAGACAGCAGTTTGTAATCTAATGTCTCCAAGCATGGCTGGACTAGTAACTGCAGGGGCTAAAGATACATCCCCTGTTGAGCCTGAAGTAAGTCGATCTGGCCTAGATAAGTTCATGTTTGAGACCATGGTTGTGACTGTTTCAATTCTACTCTTTGTCACCAGTGGCTCTAAATTGCCTGCCTGATTGAGATTGATGAAGTCTCTCGGCCTGGTTGTGACCATTTTGTCCAGGGAAATGTACAGGTTATCATGGTTCCGTGTTTTTCTTGCTCTGTCCAGTGGTTGTGGTCCTAGGTTGTGATTCTGTCTCTAGGACTATGCTCCTACTGGTTGTGACAATTAGGACACCCAACCTGCACACTGGCTTCAAAAGTGTTATAAGTCGACATGCAGCACAAAAATATTTACCATCAGGGATAAAAAAATATTTCATGCAGAAAACAGGACATCCCATATATACATTTTGAATTTCCCTCCTTGTTTCACTCCCGAGTCGCAAAAATCATCTTGTCACGTGACAATAAACATGGCAGCCGAAAGTCCTTTTCTGGATTTGTGTCATGAATAAAATTACGATTTTCTTGAAAAAGATGTAAATTTTCGTCTAAACAACTGGTACGTTGCATAGACCACATATTGTTCTTTGTGTAGGGCGAGTTGTTATAGTGAACGATGATTTGGTTATTTTATACGCAGAATTGAAGTGTTGGGATCTGCCCACTTAAGATTTCCTGTTGAGCAGGAGCTGGATGCATTTTTGAACAGCACTGTATGGTGTGTGTGTGTGTAGAGTCGGGTGTGTACACCTATACAGAATACCCCTCATCGAAAACTAAACCTGGGTCAAGGAAATGAGGACAGTACAGTAGAGAAGTCTAGCACATAATAGATATGACCTCCAACACACAGGCCTGTCTGAGTATCTCCTAAAATAACAAACTGAAAAAATTTAACGATTGGGGGTCTTTTCTCTTTAATAACTTTATCTAATGCTGGTACAGAATCTGTTAGCATCTCAGTCTAACAGATAAACACTGACAGTGCATGAATAAAATATACAAACATTTCTAATTCTATCCTGATTTAATTATCGACCAGTGCCAGTGGACACAAAATCCGATATGACACTTGGTAACTTCAGTCCAGGATATGACAATTGTATGGTGTGCGCGTGACATTGACCTCTAGGCTAACTCATATCTCCAAAGAAAACACTGCGTTATGCTCAACTGTCAATCATTCACAATCGGGTGCGCACTGCACAATCAAAAAAATAATAGGCTTGTTTCTCTTTTGCAGTTTCATCACTTAAAACATGCTGGTGTAAGGAGCTTCATGTATCGTTGACCTTGGACTGGACTCTTTCAAGATGAGTTATCCTGATTACCAGCAGAAGGTCGAAGATCACCAGGCCTTGCTCATCCTGGTCCGACAGATCGGCTCGAAGACTAAAAACAAAGCGTTTAATCGGGTGTATGATCGCCTCACGCGGGTGCAGTGTATACGGATACCGGATCAACAACGGGTCATATGGTTACGCTATAGGAAGAGCTACCCCCCGGAGAATAATGAATGGGGTGATTTTCAGGCGCATAGGAAAGTGTTTGGCATGGTGTGTGTTGGGCGGTGTGAGGAGTTGTCCGATTTGGAGGCGCTGCAGCGGAGCTTTGAGTACCAGAAGAAGCAATACAGCTCCACGTTGTTCGACTCCCGTCTGTTTGTTTTAGGGATGGACGACAAGGGGAAGGTGTTTCGGAAACAGCCGAGCATTGACTCGAGAGATTCACGCGAGGGGACACCAACAAATGCGCGCTCCAGGAAAAATTCTAACAAGGATAGCCCGGAGAAAACTTTACGGGGATTTACTGTTGTGGATATTGCATTTGATGATGTAGGTCGCGGTATCGATTCGAAGACGAACTTTATGATATCTAGTCAGGAAAATGGTGGTCTTGATCTTGTCGAGCAGGAAACTGGGGAGAAGACGGCAGTTGTCGGATTGAATGAGGCTACTGAAGGGGTGATTGTCGATAATGGTGACCAGTCGATGGAAGAAGTGGAAACAACTGACGAGGGGAATAGGCTGGTATCTCCATGTCATCATATGGAAATAAACGACCCTCTCCAAGCTAACTCGCCAACTGATAGTATCTGTGATAAAAGTAACGAAGGGTCACCGAGTACCGACCGTGGGTCTCCAGGTTTGGGTTCGCCGCGTCAGTCAGTGCGAGGTTCCCCGCGGAAAGAGCGTGGCTCGCCGAGAAAAGAGCATGGCTCGCCGTTGTTGTCGCCGAAAAGGGAACCCGGGTCGCCGCGGAAAGGTAACGGAATGATCAGTCCAGATTCGGGTTCGCCCGATGAGGAGAAGACTGTGACTGAATCTGGTGACCAATCGGAAAATGGCGCCGCCGAGCGTGACAATTCAAAACGTACGAATAACGTGTGGTTTTACCCGACGATCGAAAGTTGCTTTGACCTTGAGGATAAAATGCAGGAGTTTGTTATGTCGTTATTTTGGGTGCTAGAAGGGAAGAGATTGGATCGGTCGTTTGAGAAGCTGGAGAAGGTGCCGTTATTGGCGGCGCCGTTTGAGAAGAAGGATATGGTCGGGATCGACATGGAGGGAAGGTAGGTCGCGTCATCTCGTCGTCGTCTGCATTGAACTTTGTACCCGTTTGTATCTGTGGGTGAAATCAAATAATTCGTTCAAATGAAATACATGTAAACAAATAGACATGACACAGCCATTAAAATCAGTTCGGGAAACTGTGGAATTCCGCAACCCTACTTTCTTCTAGATGTAGAATTCTGCATCGATGCAGATGATAGAGAGGTTGTCCTTAATAGAGAGGTGTCCACTAAGAGGTTATTTGTATTTTGATATACAGTGGAACCTCCCTTAGCGGACACCTCTCAATTAAGGACAACCTCTCCATTAAGGACACTACTTTTGGTCCCAAATTGGTACTTTCCATTCAATTTGACCTCTCTAATCAGGACACCTCTCTATTAAGGACTGCTATACCAGTCCGGAGGGTGTCCTTAATAGAGAGGTTCTACTGTAGTTTGCGCTATGATAAATTAAACCTGGGGTGCCAAGTCTAAAATGGATTGAAAAAAACAGATTTGGTCCACCAAGCTAGTAGTGCTAAATCATTTGAACTTTAGATAAAAATTGTCCTTATTTTTCACAGGTCATACAAGAAGAAGTGTCTTGGACGATACCGGAAGCATTTAGCGGACCTCAGCCTCTTGGCGGGTTTACCAGGGGAGGCACTCTTACATTACCAAACCTCACTCGATCTGCTCAAATCATCTAACGACTGGTTATGGCTTGCAGGTAAGGTGCAATATGGTATCAGCGTTTCTGTATGCCGTGCTGTTTTTTCTGGGTCAAAATGACATCAGCTTTTCTGACTAGAAATGGAATTGACCATTAACTGCCCTTTGTTGTTAAAAACAGTAGTATTTTGTAAAATCCCGCTTTTGGGTTGAAATAATGCTTATTTATCATTCCAGGAGCCTATGAAGGTCTCTGCTCTGCCTCCGTTGCCATTCACTACCCAAAAGTCCAGAGACAGCCTCTGACGAGGAATCTATCCTTTTCAACAACTAGGGGGAAATCGGCTATGAGCGAGGCTAAGTTCAAATCTGGTATGTAGTTTGATGAATTACCTGGATGGCTTTTAAAGGACAGGCTACTGCTAACCACTATATTCTATTTGGCCCACTTGGGAAACCAGGACTGTTTTATATAGTCATAAAACAGAGAGCTTCTTCTCTCAAGAAAAACTTTCCGCACAAAATTCATTTTAGACGTTTTTGCGCATTTTCATCACAAATGTTAACCAGATTTTGTATTCTAAGTCTGATTGTGTGAATTTAATTTTGCGAACACATTTTTAGAAATTATTTTTGTTCAGAGTACGTATCGGTTCCCTGAGTGCGTAAACCGTTCTCAACATACCGCATCAAGGCAAGAAAACCGGTTGCAACATCGGATTTTTTCCGGAATATTCCTAGGACCGTTTTAAAGATGCGCTTTGATTCCTTTCAGGTGGACTTTTATCATCTGGTCCAAACGGCCTTGACCTAGCCGTCGACCAGCGCATGAAGAACTGCGTCCCTCAAGATGACATCATCGAGAAATACAAGGAAGCTTTGAGCCACTACAGCAAGTATAAAAACGCCGGGATTATCGCTATGGAAGCAAGTATCAAGGCTTGCAGGGTCCTTGTGCTTCAAAAGGTAAGTACATTTGCGTTTTTGTAAACATTTTTCTTGTGGAGTGTTACTTTTCTCCTTTTAACAAGACCTACGCCGTTCGTTAAAAATTTTGAATTTGTAATTGAATTAAAAAATGTCCAATTGTGAAAATACATACTAAATGTGAATTTCAACAATTAGCCGTTATGTAGACTGATATACAAGTGGTAACTTTCAGCAAGATCTTTATTTCAGGTATTTCCCAAGCCAACATTTGTAAATCTCCATTTGCCAATTTGAATCAATTTAGTGAAAATGAACAACCAGTCTGTCTCAATCTGCCTAGCTCAGAGTGACATACGCCTGGTTTTGCTGTGACCGGTTACATTTGGGTAAAAACACCAAAGACGGTAAAAATGACATCAATCCCTGCCCAGTTTGAAGAAAGTTCTCCAAAAACTTTGTCCATTGCTGCAACAAAATGTACTGAGAAGTGCCAAAACCATCCCGAGCATGCCCAATCATAGAAATAAAAAAGCCATTTTACATAAACTCCATAGAGAAAAACCTATCAACTGACTATAAACATAGCGTCTGCGATCGGATTAAAATGTCTGTTTGCATTGATCTTTGATTGACCAGCTATTATTTGCTGAGTAAATGACCAATAATCATTTGACTGGTACCCTGTTTGTGATCATGATGCGTCAGTTGTAAATGAGATGAAAATATCTGCCTATACGGTGGGTGAGATGTTTAACAATATGATAATAATTAGTGCTTAAATAGCGCTTTTCATCGTATCTACTGTCTCAAAGCGCTTACAATCGCAAACGGCCTATCCTAGAGAACCAATGGCAGCCACAATCTAGCACTCACAAGGACTTGTCAAGGCAGTTGAGAGAACTTTACAAAGTGGCTCTGGCCGGGACCTCTCGATCTCAAGGCTGATGCTCAAGCACTGTGCCACCACCCCTGCCAACGTAATCACCATAACCCCCACCCCCCCACCCACCCCAAATACACACTCTTGGAATGTCTCTGGGTGTGAACATTTTTGAGAACACATGTTCCAATCCCCCCCCCCCACCTTTGTATGACAAAAAGGAAGATAAAAAGCAAATATTTGCTGCTCTTAAATCTATCGCCATGGGGATGACACCTTCGTGCGAACTCAATTGACTTGGTCCAGTGTCGTCTGCTATGGCCAGTGCTGCGTCCTCGTTGATCATTCACTGATCCTCGTGATAAAACACGCCAGTTTCATTGTTAATTATCCCCACTAGAACAATTTCTCATGATACTGCGCCAAATCTAATTCAGTCGCAATTTATGATCATTGCTAAATGATTAACCCATTGCTGTGCATTCATTTTCGCTCTTTTGGGAATGTTTCATTTTTTGATTACCGTGAAGTGGGGTGAAAATGACCCGAGGGGCTGGGGCTGACCAGGGGCTGAATTGCTGTGACTCCCAAAATCTTATTTGAGTTAAACTATGATGATTTAAGCCCATTGAGATATCCTTGAATACGCTTTTATGACTCAGTTGAAATAGAAGATTCACTATAGAAATAGACGATTCATTATAGAAATAGTAGATTCACTATAGATATAGTAGATTCACTATAGAAATAGAAGATTCACAGTGGGAAATAGAAGATTAACTGTGGGACAACTTTATCCCAATTTGGGCCAATGTCACCTGGTCTTGAAATGAAATTTTTGACAGTTTTATCATGAGACATCCTGACTATCAGACAAATCATCTCATTGTTTTAAAAGTCAGTGATGTTAAGACCTTGCTGGTCATGGTGTGATATAAAACTTACTCTTGTCTGCTTATCTCATCGTGGTGTTTGGTGAAACAATCAATACCACACTCGTGGTGTATGGTGAAACAACCAATACCCCCTTGTGGTGTATGGTGAAACAACCAATACCCCCTCCTTGTGTTTGGTGAAACCAATACCTCCAGTTTGGCATCTATACCTTCTATGCTAATGGTGTGTTCACACTGGATGCGAATTGAAACCGAATTCCGTAGAGCGCTCTCCGGAATACGAATTGGTTAATCCAGTTTCAGAACGGTCGCGTCACACTCGCCCGAATACGCATTCAAATCGGTTTAAAACGCGCCACACTCAATGCATACTAACGACGCGCCATCTATTATTATTATTATTATTATTTATTAACCTCCCATATGGGAGAATAAAATTTACAAGTACAAAACATATAAGTATATAATATCACAGTATCACACAGTCATTATTAACAAGTTAAAATCGCGTAAGGTGCTTGACCATTTCCATCTCCCGGCCATGCCTATTGCCAAAGTTCGGGTCAAAGAGGAGTGTCCTCAGCGAGTCAACACCACCGTCGCTAAATGCGGAGAATCCCGGCCTCGCCCTCGAAAACGAGGCCAAAACCGGGGAAAACCCCGCCGCGACGATGTTGCTGACCAGCGTACCTTTGACCAACGAACCGGCGGCAACATACCTTGCCAGGAAATGGAAATGCAAGTCACGTGCAAGGGAGTTGATTTTTCCCTATTCTATGGCATAACGAAAAACGATTTGAGTTAATGAGATCATTTAAATACATCAGTTAACTAGTTCGGAGCACTACTTCCCGCGGTCAAAGGTCACTTTCCATGCACCGGGCGCATGCGCAGTGCGATCGAAAACCTTAATTCGTATCAAGCGCGTCACACTTGAAATCTCAATACGGTTTCGTTGATTCGGATTAGCTGATTCGCATTCAATTCGGTTTAAGAACCGTGTTGGTTAAAGCGGATTGAGATCGGTATGAACCGAATTGAGTGTGACGCCCCAATACGTATCAACGTTTTAATTCGAATTCAATTCGTGTTAAAACCCCAGTGTGACCACGGCATTAGATTGATAAAACCAAATTTCAATGAAATCCAACCAGTAGTTTACGCAAATGTACGTTGGGTATCAAGTTTAAAAAGGAATATTTCACCTAATCATTTTAGGCAGTTTAGCTCATAAACTGACCAATCTGTTTAGATTGACCACAAATCACTTGCTGAATGAAACTGATTGTTGATAATTACCATTAATTAGCCAAACAATTAGATAATAATTACCTTGATCTTGAATCACTTGCTTTATTAATTGGCTTACACCACAGCTACTGATGAATTGATTAGCTAAGTAGATAATTAATCAACAAGTTAATTAGTGTCTTGTTAAACAGATACTAATTAAGCCTAATTATTTCAGATTTTTAATCACTTGCATCTTTTTTTGAATGATTCTGATCTGGCCTCACTTGTACTTTAGGAGAAATCTGCAAATAAATGACATTTGATTTCACTTGGTTTTCGTTTGTTGATTTGTTTGCGAGTTTAGCTGTCAGGTGGAAAGGTGATGCTTTAAAAACGAGGGGAAGCCCATGTGAGATCAAATCAAACGAGGCACTCACACTGTAAACACCGTAATAAGATCATCATCACTCATCAGTTTGAACCCAGGAAAACAACTTGGAAATTGGTGAGTAAACTCTCGAGTTGCGTTCCCCTTTCAATTCAGATTTTAATCTGCCGTTTGTGACAGTTACCAGTCAAAAGGTCCCCATGCCAAAATGTCCACGGGTTAGGGTAGTCAAAGCGTCCATGCTTTTAGATTTAGTCCTGCATGCAGGATACAAATGATTATGATCTGTTGTGGGATAGTGTACGCCTCCCTGACCATAGAAATCCAATCCTTAATTTTTTCCAGTTGTGGGTGTAGGAGATAGAGGGGTTAGAATTTTTTTATGACTTCATCATTGGGCCGCAAATGGAGCTTTGTACAAGAGAACAAGCGTCAATTAACACGTGAATCTTGAACAGTTGGATTTAGACCCTATATATGTATTACCAACAGATAGAAACATTGTGCCTCTGAGTGAGAAAAGCATGTTTTAAAAAAGCCTCCTTTTGATATGTTATAGGAAATGATATTTTAAATTGGTTTTTATGGAAATCAAGGCGAAATATATAAAAAAGTCATTTCCGACCACATTGCCACCTAAAAACGAATAAAAAAATTGGCAGAGTTTCTTCAATCTTTAGAAAAAGATTTTTCACGATTTTTTTTGATTCTACGCGGTACTCTTGCAACCCAAAAATTTAGAGTTATTGGAGTATCCTGGCTGATGCAGATCATAATATTAATTAGGCAGAGCTTTTAGTATCCTGAAGTAGGATCCGTCTTTTTATATTCTAACTTACCAGGTATATTTTTGTTGCATTTGCCAGACTTGGCACTGAAAAATTTCAGTTTATTTGATAAAATTGTTAAAATTTCAACCAGGTGTGGTGCCTTTTTGGGGGAAAAAATTATTTTATGCAATATTTATCGAGTTGTGGGCCCTACATTGTGCCTGTGTTTTCGTTGCCTAATTGTCAATTTCATGCAATCTTTACAATACACAGGCCCTACAATGTCTATTTGTAGCCTAATTCATTTCCAATATCATCCAGTATTTGTCGAATCTTATCATAGGCCCAGCATTGTGAACACTTTTGTTGTGAAACCATCATATTTTCCATGACACTAACATGACATCCCAAATGGCTTCTGACCTGGCGAATCCATCCCTCCTAGTATAAGGTGCAGAAATAAGACCTTCTTGCTGAAACCCTCGCATTTGGCTTCAGTATTATGACATCCGAGGTGGCCAATCTCCAATGACACTAATGTGACACCTGCCATGGCTTCTGAACATTCTCCCTTGCTATGACAAACCCTAGTACTGGAGAGTACCCAACATTTTCTCTCAAACATCTACATAATTCAAAAAAGGGTTTTATGAGCCTCATTTTCAATTGAACCAAACTGAGCCCCCAGAAAAAACTTTCTCACTTTTTCTCTGACTTCGATGGTGGATGTATGCTGATGTACAGATTGTCGGATCTCTCCCGTAGGGTCATGGAGTTATTACGTTCTAATCCAACTTGTCCCGCTCATTGTGCTCTGTGCAAGATGGACAGTTCTTCGTAAGTTCTTGATTTCGGTAGAAAGTGGCCAGAGGAACTGTGGTCTCAGGAATCCCTTCATTCCTGCGATTGGCTGATATTTCACAATCAGCTGCATTTCGAGGCTTTGTAAAAAAATGGATGAATTTTAGTTATGAAATGGATGAATTTTAGTAAGAAATGGGTGAATTTTAAAAGAAATGGGGAAATTTTTGAAGAAATGGGTGAATTTCAGTCAAGAAATTGGTGATTTTCAGTAAGTGAGTGAATTTCAGTACAGAAATGTTTAAATTTCTGTTAAGAAGTGGATGGATTTTACAAATCTGTGAAAAAATGAAACTGTTTTTTATTCTTACACAACTCTACTTATTTCTGTTTCCTACAATCATTGTCCATCGCTCTCAAATAACCCTGATCTATGAGTTTCAGAAGAGCAAGCTTCCATCAAGAACCCGATTTCATAATGTTAAAAACTATCAACCTCACTCTAAATTTGTAATTTTTGCCTCTGCAGAAACTCATCTGAATCCACAATGAAATTCGACGCATTCGACGAGGAATTCCGTCTCATCGAAGACATGCTGTACAAAAATGGCGGTCCCCAGAGTAACTCTACAACAAGCACAGACGAACCGGCCAACTTCAGTAAAGTCTCCGTAAACAGTGACGATTTTAATGCCAGTTTGAATTGTACGACTTCCACAAGGCACAATGACGCCCAACCTCACGTGGCCACATCGCAGTCGAGTCCAGACTTGAAGAAACCCGTCGCCTGCTCTCAAACGACTAAACCGGGGAGCCTAGAGGTCATTCGACACAATCCGTTATTCGCCTCGCTGCAGACGGAACTCGTGAAGGAATGTACGCCTACGAATCACACGCTACCGTTTTCACTCCTGGGGACGAGTATGCCACAACCTCCTGCAGAGACGAACACGACAACCGTCAACGAACAAGTCGCTCAACAGGACGCCGCGTTACGCCAGGAATTTGCTACAGTCAGGGAACTGGAGAACGCCAAAGTGAAAACTTTGATGGAGTTGTACACGCATGAATCGGAAAAACTTGAAAACGATCGGTATCGGGCTCTGTGCGCGAATATTTATTACTTGTCGTGTAAGAAATCTGTGAACAATTATTACGATTGCGAACGTTTGGTCTTGATTGAACGAGTTTGGAAAAGTCTGACGCTGTTCAAGCAGTCTGTCCGTCACGATTCTGGTATGGTTGACTCGAATGACACTGAAAATGAGTCGTGTTTGTCTGATAATGTGGCGGACAATTCTGGCGTTTCTGGCGCCAGTAAAGTTGACAACTCCAAAGAGATGAAATTCGCAAACTCTGAGATCAAAGCAGAAGAGTGCGATTCATCGTGGGAGAAGTCTGACGACATTGGTGCGTTCTTCAACAATAGTTCCGACTCTGACAACTCCAGCCAATCGGATTGCAGTTCTCAGATGAAGAAAGCCCGCCATGATGATGGTTCTGCTCGTAAAACGATCAGCTCCGAAGCGACGGAGATAATGCAAGAGTGGTACAACCAGAATTTCGATCATCCGTACCCGTCCGATGAAACGGTGAAAGACTTGGCCAAAAGAGGGAGGATCACCGTGACCCAGGTCAAGAAGTGGTTTGCTAACAAACGCGTCCGGTCGTTCAATACGCTTTCATTCAACGGGTCCGTCCATCCAGCGAGGCTGCGCAGAGAGAAGAGACAACGCGTTGCTACGTCCCCAGAATCCGACGATCAGTCGAATCGCACGAAAGTCGGCTCGGAGAGAAGCTTGGATGCTGCGGCGGTGAACGTCCTGAGTTCGTGGTATTACAGTCATATGGAGCATCCCTATCCTTGCCAGGAGGAGAAAATATATCTTTCCAACGTCGCCAATATCTCCATCCAGCAGCTCAACTCATGGTTCAACAACAAACGTAACCGTACCGGGAACACGCGCCGCCTGGTGCCGACTTACTTCACTAAGCTCTTCGACAAGAACCCGGCCGCCGCCATGGAGGTGTTGCAACGCAAGCGCAAGATGCCGCAGTCCGCTTATGAAGTCGAACAATTCAAACAGCCATGTTTCGTGCCTACAACGATGTCATATCCGCCGATGTATCCATCGCCGTCACCCGTCTACATGGGACACGGATTACCCATGATGCAACATCAATTCGGTCACTTATGAACGCTGTGATTTTGGAGTGTCTTGACTCCTTGTGCTATTGTCGTAGTAGGAAATCGATGAGGGCTGAAAGGTGCATTTTGAAACGTCCTGTGGGATGCAACCTTCTGCTCAGAATGTTATTTAAGACTAAATTGCAGGTTCTTAGGAAAGAAAATTTATTGTGAAAATTAGCAACAACTCTAAAAGGCCCCTCGCCTAGCAAAAACTTTGAAAAGATCCTGACATATTTTTTGGTGCTACCAATGATCAAAACATGTTTGTTATATAATTGTAGTTACATGATTTGGCACTTTTAAATTTCCTAGCAAATTTCTTGCTCCAGTGCATACAACCACCGATTCTGCAGCAGATGATACAAATTCCCATCCTCTCTTGGCCCGTCTGCCTCCTGGCAGATTGAACGTCCAGTGTCATGTCCTGAAGATTGCATTAAGCGGTCGACACTCGGGGATCGATCAAATCACTGCTGGTGACAATTCAATTGACCTTGGGAGGTCTTGGTTTTTTGAGCAGACGTTATTGTAGATTCCATCCTTGATGCTGAATTTTATGTAAGGTAGAATGGTACAATTATAGCTCCCCCTGAATATCAGAAAACAGCGGGAAACATCTCACTATACACACATATTATAATTGTACCACTTTACCTTATTTATTGTACGAGGCATATTAGGCGTGCACAATGGATGTTTCAGGCCTGTTTAGGATAAATGGAGGGGGGGGGGGGTAGGGGCTGCAATGGATTTGGTGATGCTGCTATAAAAATTTATTTAGAAATGAATGATTTGTGCATCCCAGTGCTGTTGCTCTTTCATGCCAATTATTTCCTAAAATTCAGTCCAAATTGTAAGTATTTAGGTAGAATTTGTAAAACTGCAGTCAGAAATTCTTGGGAGATGACTCAGCAGAATCGATTAGTAATTTGTAGCATTGTTCGGTCAGTCATAACAAACTATTTCTGATCTTAATTGCTTCTAATTACCCTGCTGTAATCAGCATGATGTAGAGACAAAAAAGAGAGTGCTTTCACCTTGTCCTTAACTTGGGAACTTTGAAGTAAGGAGAATTTGAAATCCTGACAGAAACTTGTTTGAAGTAAATCTTGACCTGTGACTGAAAAAACAGCTTAATTCTATTAATTTGTAAAAGTTGACAGCTAATTGTTTATCAGTCATAGTGCCATTTATTGAAATAGTTTTGGATTAAAGTTTCAGCCTTACGGTTCAAGATTAGTAGCAAGAATTACAGGTTTGAATGAGAAGTCACATTAGGTGTTTTCGATGCTTCATCCAAGTTAGTTTTGGATTGGAGAAAAAAATGTGGGTGTTATAAAAAAATCTGCAACCTCTATTAAGCATCAGAAGTCTCCTGTAAATATGTATGTACAATCTTTTATTGTACTGGCTCATGTATTGTATATAGTGTGTACATAATGTATAGTGTACAAAAATTCGTCTCGAAAAAACCATGTTTGTGTTATTTTCTTGCATGAGCTTGTGATGCTGATTGTGTCAGGAAGATGGTCCGTAATGGATGTGTGTGTGTGTGTGGTGTGCAAATGTGGCAATTTGGTTTAACCCTTTGAGGGTGTAGAGTGCAGATTTTCTCAAAGTTTGCATGCTTGACCTGAGGAAAAGTGGCTGCCATGTCCTCCAAGGGTAGATGTGTGAGTTTGTAGCAGAATGCTGCTTTCAAGCCATCAAGCTTCTCATCGATCGTATGCTCTGTGGACAGCGTGTCCCAGGCTTACCCTGCTATACAGACTGGAAAGCATGTCCCAAACATACCTTGCTATACAGACAAGAAGAACAGTCCAATCGGTGCTTTCTTGGTTATTTTGGGTAAACAAGTGCAATTTTGTTTGGCGCTGGTGTAGCCATATAAATCGCTGATGTGAAAACGTGCCAAGTGGTTTTGAAATACCATGCATAACAAAAATATGTCAGTGGAATCTTGGGTGTATAGCATTGTACGCTTGTACACCCTGTAATGGGTCGCTGTGGTGTAGTGGCTTGGACTCTCGACCAGCGGTCAAGAGGTCCCGGGTTCAATCCCCACTGTCGGCGTGAGACTGTAGGCTGGTCTCTCTGTCTTACTTGCCTCTCTGCACCCAGGTGTATAAAATGGGTACCGGTCAGAAATGCTCAGATTATAGCGCTGGTTGAGCAGCTCATCTGTGGTCTACTGAAAGGTTTCAGGACAGACTGGGGTTAAAGTGTAAAGTCGGATGACAACCTATATCGTAGTTGATATCAGACTATAAACCCTAAACTTTGGGTTAATGAGAAAGCCCAGACGGCTGTTGCCCTCCCCCTAGTGGGCTGAAAACAATTCAACCTGCCTGTCCCTACGATGACAGAGTTATTTCTGTGTTCCTACTGCTCTGATGATACCTTCAGACTAGCAATTTTTGTTGCAGAACTGTGCGACAAAAATCACTTGTTGCTGCAGATGCAACTCCATAAAGCATGCTAGGTTCATGTTGCATGCTAATTCAAATCCGACACCCTGCCATTGCAAAGGTGTTGACTGCATGGATTCTAAACCTGACGCCCTGCCGTGGGAAAGTCAGGTGACAAAATGGATTCCCAAGACCAACTGACTCCATATAATGTGATGTTTTTTCAAAGACTTTTGGATTGTTTTAAGTGGATTTGTTCTAAGACTCCAGAGATTTTGTCCCAACGAGTAAGTCTTGTTGGTGCCCTGCTTGGCCGGTTACATTATCAATGTTGTAGGCTGCTGTCTCCACGCACTGTTCAGAAAAAAAGCATTGAAGAGAGTGGCCCGCCTCGAAGAGTGTGGCCCGCATTGGAAGAGAGTGGCCCGCCTCGAAGAGTGTGGCCCGCATTGGAAGAGAGTGGCCCGCATTGGAAGAGAGTGGCCCGCATTGGAAGAGAGTGGCCCGCATTGGAAGAGAGTGGCCCGCATTGGAAGAGAGTGGCCCGCCTTGGAAGAGAGTGGCCCGCCTTGGAAGAGAGTGGCCCGCCTTGGAAGAGAGTGGCCCGCCTTGGAAGAGAGTGGCCCGCCTTGGAAGAGAGTGGCCCGCCTTGGAAGAGGGTGGCCCGCCTTGGAAGAGAGTGGCCCGCCTTGGAAGAGAGTGGCCCGCCTTGGAAGAGAGTGGCCCGCCTTGGAAGAGAGTGGCCCGCCTTGGAAGAGAGTGGCCCGCCTTGGAAGAGAGTGGCCCGCCTTGGAAGAGAGTGGCCCGCCTTGGAAGAGAGTGGCCCGCCTCGAAGAGAGTGGCCCGCCTCGAAGAGAGTGGCCCGCCTCGAAGAGAGTGGCCCGCATTGGAAGAGTGTGGCCCGCATTGGAAGAGTGTGGCCCGCATTGGAAGAGTGTGGCCCGCATTGGAAGAGTGTGGCCCGCATTGGAAGAGAGTGGCCCGCCTCGAAGAGAGTAGCCCGCCTCGAAGAGAGTAGCCCGCCTCGAAGAGAGTGGCCCGCCTCAAAGGGTGTGGCCTGCATTGGAAGAGAGTGGCCCGCATCAAAGAGAGTGGCCCGCCTCGAATGCCTGGAATCAGTGTGTACTTCTGTTTGGGTTCAGGGGATGATGTCAATCTTTCTCGTCCCCAGGTAGACCTTGCCTTACTAATGCACTTTAACCCTAGGAACGAGGTGATTTTGGTAAGAAGCCAATCAAGAGACGGAGACTGACCGATATGCTGGTGACCTCTGAACCAGTCGCCGGCGAGGCTATTAAGGCTGAGCCACTATTATTCACCAATTCTCATGTCTTCTCATTTCAGAAAAACCTCCATGCGGCCGAATTCCTTCAAAATGTTGTCTACCTGAATCTGCAGCTTTCTGAGGATGAGAAGGTCAGTGACCCCACCCTGCCCCTTCCTCCCCTTCTAATTTTGGCCCTTTAGGCTAATAAGAGCCTTCATTGTGGAGCATTTTGGTAAAATGGTACTTGAAAAATTCGGGAATAAAGCATGTTCCAAAAAAACAACCAATGAAAGTTTTTCCTAAACATGATTGACAAGCATTCAAATACATTTCAGAGTATGTGGTTATTGCAATACACCTGTTTGCAAAACGTTCTGAATTGGCTTTTGAAGCGCGATGCAGACAAGCAATTCTTATCTCAGGGAAACGCAATAATTATCACAAGCGATAAAAATCACCTGTCTGTGAAATCCTCTCATGTGCACGCAGCAAGAAATGATCATCGCTGCGATATGCAATAAATTTCAATAATTATGTCTACAGACTAGCAATTTTTTTATCACTCATCGCAGTAATAATAATTGCACGTCGCTGCAATAAAAATGGCTTAGCCTTAGGATTAAAGAAGTAGCGTATGTGATATCTTGTCTTCTTGTCATCATCCACAAACTTTCACACAACAGAAGGATAGCCATCGCTATCATCAGAATCAATGCCTCGTCCATTAATCTCGCCGTAACCTGACCCGTCTTCGGTCGACCATCAGCTAATGTGCTATTTTTAGTGCAATAAGTAAGGCCGAACCAATTTGTTTCTTGATTTACCAAATTCTACAAGACATCTTTGTTGAGGTTACTGATGGGAAAAATACAGAAATCATATTTCTAAGCGCCAGAACGGTCGCTCTTGGGTCAACCATCAACTAATGGGCTATTTTTAGCTTAAGGCAATTAGGCCATACCAATTTGTTTCTGTATTTATTCGAATTTTCAACCCAGTTTCTCAAATCTTAATCTGGTTTGAAAAAAATGGAGAATTCGCACTACGTCTAAAATCTCCTATCTGGGGTGCATCTTTCATGCTCTTGATGTGGAAGATTTAGATGTGTTTTTTTCTCCAGAGATTTTCACAATTACCGGCTGGGGTCGCCTTGGAGAAGCAAGTCAGTTCTTAAAAAATCCTTCGATATTACAGTAGAACCTCTCTATTAAGGACACCCTCGGGACTGGCAATTGCTGTCCTTTCAATGGAAAGGTGTCCTGATTAGAGAGGTCAAATTGAATGGGAAGACCAAATTTGGGACCAAAACTATTGTCCTTTATGGAGAGGGTGTCCTTAATGGAGAGGTGTCCACTAAGGGAGGTTCTACTGTACTTCCAAACCAAACCTAATATTTTTTTCCTGAATAATAAATGTCCATTATATCATACTGCAATTTCGCTGTTGCACAATATAGATATTCCTATACTATTAAAAACCACCTTGACCAGCTTAGTGTGGCGGTGTATGATAGCTGTATATTCGGCATTTCGGAGTGTAATATAGACTCATCAATAGTTGGCTTTTAACAGCCAGATCCTGGTCAATTTCAAAGATTTTGTCAAAACTTTTGCGCCCCCACCCCGGATCCACCAATTCAATATCAGAAAGAAAGATGGAAAGTTACCAAGGTGCATCGCTCATGATTATAGGAAAAAGAGGAACAACCTTTGATTTCGAACTAAATCAGTTCAGGGCCTTCATGCTGTAAGGTAAAGTGATTGCCTAATCCCCCTCATTCATAGCAAGAAAGACATATTTGCTATTGATCTCCAAGTGGCTCGTGTAGTGTCAAATCATCAGTTCCGTGAGAAGAAACCAAGGAAGTAATTGGTCTTGCCTAATCCCCTCGTTTGTTGTCGGAAAGATATGTAAGCTTCTGATCACCAATGGTTGGTGTAGTGACAAATCATTAGTTCCGTGAGAAGAAACCAAGAATGCAATTGGTCTTGCCCTTGCCTAATCCCCTTGTTTGTTGGAGGAAAGAAATGTTAGCTTGTGATCTTCAAGTGGATGGTGTAGTGACGGAAATTAATCACTGTGTGTGTCATAATAAGAGTAAACATTAGATTGTTGATGTTGTATAAACAGTGGGGATTTGGAATTGAGATGAACATGTTTGAAGGTGGCATTCTCGTCACTGAGACATAGGCTGGTCACTAAGACTCCAGGGCGAATAATGCACTTTGTGCCTCAGCCCCGGAAAACTGTATTTGTATATTTCGTTTGTCCCCTTTGTCAAGGACCAACGCACCCTTTGCGTCAAAGGAATGCTGGTTGTCTGCCGGTGAGAGTAGACAGTTGAATTGTGTCCACTGGAGCTTGCTGGTTCATGCTGGCTTGTACATAGCCAAGAGTTTCCGTCATAAAATCATTCATGGGTCCATTTTAGGATCTATTTAGATCATAACAAACCAAGTTTTACAATCGGATCCAATCATAGATTCTATGATGGTAGATCTCTTTATAGCTATCCGTCTCAGACCAATAAAGTCCTGAAATAAAATAATCATCTCCTATTTCAGATTCAGCGATTCAGCACCCTCTCACTACTCTACAGCCAGATAGGATTCTATCGGAAGGCGGCGTTCTTCAAACGTGTGGCGGCCATGCAGTGTGTGGCGCCGTCCAATCAGAAGCCAGGATGGATCCAGTGCTACAATTTGCTCCTACAGACGTTGGATGGGTATCGAATCCCGATGGACCCGAGGAAGTTCCCCGATGGTAAGCGCAGAGCACTCTTCCGTGAAGAACTTTGAAAAATTTTTAAAAAAATATTGAGCTCAGAGCAGATCATCAACTGGGACATCATTAGCTCTATCAATGATATTGGGTAATTTTGATATAAGTAGGAGGAAACCGGAGACCGCGGAAAGCTACACTGTCGAAGAGAGTCGCCCTCTCTATCACTTAAGTGTACCAGTATGAACTGGGAATGGAACCCGGGACCACAGTGGTGACAGGTGCTGATGTCTCCAAGGCGCTACTCCACCAGCCCTGTTCAGCTGTAATCTTGAAAATTGTACCTGGTGAGTACTAATCAAACAATAGAGCAGACGTCAATGTTTTTACCAGATAGAATCAGACAACAGAAGGTAGCACTGGAATTTGGAATAGACTCTGGATGTGTCAGTATCTCTTTTTCTGATATTTCCAGATCACACCAGTGGATGGCCGGTGGTGCAACTGCGAGTCCTCCATGAGTTGGTGTACTCAGCCAGGAGAATGGGCAACCCTGCCGTCGCTATAAGGTATTTTGAAACACTGTGCCATAACACGGGTCAGGTGTCCAATCGTGGGATCAAAGATAAGAGCGAAACTCAAAGTTTAAACTTTCTACTTAGGATTAGAGGAGCCTCATAGCCTAGTGGTTAACACTGCTGGCTACCACGCAATAGGGCCCAGGGAGAACCCAGGATTGTATGTCTTGACGAACCAGTGTGGTTAAGGAATTAAAATTCCTCCATGTAGCTCTTCACAACACGCCACTCAACATATAAAAATTCGAGTCTTGGGATGAGACGAAAAACCGTGGTCCCTTGTACCTAAGTAAGTGTCTATGCCAGCGCAAGTAAAAGATCCCACATAAGTGGACAGTAGCCTGAAGTGGACTCCATACCTCTGGCAAAAACTTAAAAGGGTTACGACGCCGGTAATGATATGATATTATGATTTTTTTTAATCCAGACATATGACATTCTTGCTGCACACGATGCTGGACCACCTCTCTGAGCAGGAACGAAAAGACATCTCGCAAGTTCTCGAGACGTACACGTCAAAATGTGAGGCTCCGACCGCCACGCTGACTTTGGACAATGGCACTGTGCTCCCTCCCGTCCAGCTAGGAAAATTACCAATTGTTAAGTGAGTGTGCACAAAGATATGGTATCGAGCCATCGAAGACGCTGAAAGTTGTATAATCAGGCCATGGAGCAGTGTTCAGCAGTGGCATCAGTCCCACCACCCATGGCTAGCGGGAATTCCCTTTAGCTCCGTCGGTAGAGAGATGGCCTTATAAGCCAGGTGTCCTTTTTGAGGTGTGAACATTTTTAGATGAAAGGCCAAGTCACAGATAAGCTTGTCAGTTTTTAACTGCCTAATAATACAATAGGGTGGACCTAGGGGCTGGTTTAATTGGGGACTATAGGCAGGAGGAGAGGGGATAATTTGGCCATATTCAAGTGACTGGTATGCACAGTAAGGGCCTTTGGTCATGTTAGACTTAGCACTAAATATATCCCTCGTACAAGCGTGAATCATTTCGACCTACTGTGAGATGTGAGAGACCCCTATTGGTAACTTTATCTTGCCTGCCAGGCTGCTGCCTATATTGTCTCTTTAAGTTACCTGTGAAATGATATCCACTCCACAAAGTCAATACATCTAACTGATTAAAAATGAACAATACATGTACATTTGCAATGTCATTGTTCAGGAGTTGTTACGTCTTGAGCAGATTGCTTTGAAAGCAGCCCCGAACAGATATACCTTGCAGCTTTCCAAGTTTGAAAAAATACGAATCTGCGTTTGTTTTTCAGGTCTTTCAAACCCCTTAATTTGCCGCCACATCTGCGACCAATCAAAATCAAGTCGAAAGCAGACGTTGCAAAAGAGAACAACAGTCCATTTATATACTCGCCATTAATGCTCAAACAGAACACGCGGAAATTATCAGGCCACAAAATCGGTGAGTTTCGATCAAGACAAATTTTGGCGATCGTTAAAATCATCTTCAATCCTAATCCAATCCACCGTGTAGAAATATTGCCAAATTCGATGTTTTTATTGACATAAATCTATTAAGGTATTATTTGAATGGGTGAAAAACTTGTGATTTCGTCATGTTCAAATGTTCTTCATGTGTGTGGGTCAGGGGTACTAAACTCTGCCAAAACCCTGCGAAAACAATAATATTTTACTCAGATATTAAAAAATTGATAATTAGGGTCATGATTTTACTGACAAGTGTTCATCTTGTTTCAGGCTTTAGTTGGGTTGAGGGGAATGTGTGTGAAGTGGCCTTGCAAGTATGTAACCCAATGCCTTATGAACTCAAAGTCATCAATATGGTAAGTGAGCTGGGGTGTTCACCATGCGTGGTGGGGATTGGGGGGGCAACATGTGTGAGGTGAACATGAAAGGGTGGGCGTATTACATCTATATGTATGGGGCGGCAGGCGTATTACATCTATATGTATGGGGGGGGGGCAGGGTCGAGATTTTGAGGCAAAAGTAATAATTACTCATATGAAATAAAAAATGTTGGTGAAATTGGCTGTTATCTGTTTACCACAATAAAATAATGAATTGATGTGGTCTCATTTCCCTTTGTAACGGCCTTCTTGAATAAATTTTGTGTAATGTCATCATCTTTATTTTTCAGGGATTATTAACTGAAGGTGTCGAGTTTGAATCCTACCCAGCCAACCTCTCCCTGCCAGCTGAGTCAGGGCCTTACCCTGTGAAGATCTTATGCACGCCGAAAGGTTCTGGACAACTCAATGTCATTGGTAAGCCCTTCTTTAAACCCCTTACAGTAAATGGTGAAATTTTCGCCAAACGTAAAATTTGGTGATTGTGCTAATTTTCACTTGGCAGAAGACTAAAACCCCTGGTTGATTTCTGTGGAGAGCGGGGTAATAATATGGTAACCCAAAAGCACTCTGAGCAGGGACCATGGAAAAGCACTACATAAGAACTTAATATTATTATTATTATTGGAAGAAAAAGAAATATATTTTCATGTTTGATCTTTATTCCCATTTTCAGGTTACACGACGAATGTTCTCGGTATCAAGAACCAGTGTCTCCTGGAGGACACTAGCACCGTCAAGGAGGAGCGCTTTACGATCGAGGTGGTGCCGTCTCTACCTCAGCTCCAGGTCACTACCTCGCTACCCAAGTCGTCGAGTTTCAGCAACATGGTGGACAGTGCTAACGTCGTGACGAGCGCGGTTCTGAATATGTTTGCTGGAGAAAGGTACGAGATACTATCAAGAATGAATTACAGGGATGTCAAATTCTTGATTTTAGGCTGATTTCAGACTTTTTCCTCTTACTGAATGCGAAATTGGAAAGATCTCTGTCTCACCTCTCTGTGGATCTTTGAATTTTCAAAATTGGACCAAAATTATGCACTTTAGAGGCATTTTTGTGCAAGAGAGAGCTGATCAAAGGAAAAGATTTTCACTGGAATAAAACTTCAGACTTTTTTCCCCAGCTCATTGGCAGGTGAAATTGTAACTGTTCTTTTCTGATGAAGTCGTCTAGACATTGTGAGTGTGACATAATATTGCTGAAAAAAATGCAGTTTGGTGTTTAATTTACGCTTGAAAATTTGATGAAGGGCGATTCTGTCTTTGGCCAAAATAAGCGTGATGATTTCAGTGCATATTCTATCTTTTTTCAGCCAAGAATGCCAAATTACTCTCAAGAACAGTGGTGCAACTCCCGTCGAAAAGATGGATTTATCATTAGATTCAAAACTCAACGCGGACACTCTGTCAAAGGTCTTCGTATGGAGCTTGCAAAATCTGGAGTCCCAGCTCCCCCTGAATCCTGGGTGCCAGGCCTGTTTCACTATTTACATCAACGGTGTTTCCGACTTTCTGCCAACGGACAAAAGTTTATATGACGGTGAGTTTTGATGATTAAAATGTAGGCTTGTGGTTGAAAATTGTATTTGTTGCGGGTCGAGGAATGACTAGAGTTTTGCGTGCTTTTGCTAGTGTTCAAGTGCCCAAGTACTCAACAACTCCTTGTGATGAGTTCTCAAAAACACTCAGGAGCTTCATAGCCTAGTGGCTTGCTGGCTACCATGCAATAGGGCCTGGGTTAGATCCCGAGAAAACCCAGGATTGTATTTCTAGATGAACCGGCATGGCTTTCAAGGAACTACTATTCCAGGCTCTTCATAGTCCTTTGAATGAGCTTAAAGCCCCAATTTTCTGTACCTGAGTGCCTATGCCAGGTAGGCTGAAGTGATACTGTGATAACCTCACAGACAGAGCCATTACAATATTCTAAGATTCTATGACCATCGTTTGATATTAGATAAATATTGCTTTGTTGATAATGGACCCATAAATATAACTTTTTCTGCTTCAGACACGAGTAATTATTTGAGCCCCTCGACCCGGCCTAGGATGACCAGGGTTACATCGGAACAAAAAACATCGGATAACTCAACAACAGACGAATACACCACGAAAGTATGTGTCACTTCTTTCATAGAAATAAACAAATTTGGTTTGCCTCCCCTATTTAGCGGTCTTGCCAATCAGTTGCCTAGGCTAGGACAGTGGCCGGTCACTCCAGCCTTTGCCGATTGTATTTGCTGGTTATATCCACAAAAGGTTACCTTGAGTGGCGCAGGATAACCAAAAAAGATGTTATTCGTTTAGACTTGGGCCAATTTTTAGGCAGACGAAGAACAAAGATCTGATTCCCCGCATGGCCAGAGTGCTAGCTACAGGCCTAGAGTGGGCAGTACCTCGAAATCCTTCATGTATTTCTGGACTACGACTGCTGACTACAACATTTCAATGTTTGACAACTTTTGTGGGGTTATGTGACTTTTTGAGCAAACACTTTTAAACATTGGTAATTTTCAGTGGAAAAGGCGTTACATGAAGCGTTATTTATCATTCATTATCATTACTCTGTGCAATTGTTATTTTTTTCATCATTTGTTTTTGCAGACGATAGAAGCATTGCTACGTCTCCAGTATAGCGGGAGCGCTGGGCTTGCTGAGGGATATTGTCGTCAGTGTTCGGTGGCATTTACGTTGGAGGTACAACCATCGCTTGTCTTCAGTAAATGGGACGTGGGGCCAACAGACAGGTGAGATTTCTACAGGAATCCAAAAGTGTGAAGGAGTCCCCATAGCCCAGTGGTTAACACTGCTGGCTACCACGCCATAGGCCCCGGGTATGATGCAGGCCAGGTTTTGCCCCAAGGCGAGATATTTTTTGTAGCATTGATTATAATCGCAGGTACCTGCAATAAAAGTCACTCATTGCGGGGCGCACTTCACATCGGGGGAAGTTTTACCTCGTACAAGGCCTGTCAACACTTTGCTGTGGCCATTGTACACTTAAACCCACACAGCCCTTTCACACTAGAACCTAGCAATTCTGTTTCAGATGTTGCCAAAATCATCACAAAGCGTACTGTTATTACACTTTCTTGGGCTGATTTAGACTTTTTTCCTAGACTAGGACAGGCAGCTCTAGGTTTTGTATCAAGCCCCAAATTTCTGACAGACCCATTGAGTTGTAGTCAATTTTTTCTTCTTTTCAGTCCTAGTCATTGCTTTTTGGTGCTTGATGTCTTGAATACAACCACTCACGAAGTCGACCTCATGTACTCGTCAGAAAATAGGGTCATACTAGAAGCGAAGGAATCGAAAAGGTACGCTCACATTTTACGTGTAAAGTCCAATGACTAGTGTCCGTTTCTGTTCCTGCATGGGGTCAAATTTGTCAGCAGAAATAGAAAGATCTTTGTAGAACTTTACTTTTTGCAATCGTTTCCCAAAAATAAGCACTTCAGATGCATATTTTTGCAAGAGCAGTTCTTTTCTCATGGAAAATTTTTCAGGTTTTTTGCTCCGAGTGCTGTAACTTATTTTCAGCTCATCAATGAAGATGAATTTCTTCATTCTGCCTCTTACAAAACTATAAAAATAACCATATTTTCAGGATTGCCGTGCGAGTCGGTCGGTGTTCGGGTCTTCCTGCTGCAGAGGTCCACAAGGTTGGGACAAGTTATGCCAAATACCAACATGAGCTTCTAGCGCTGCAGTACAGTCTGCATCTCTCAGACTTTGTCGACATCCGATGGACTATGATATCCTTTTCATCAAGAAATGTATTAGGCTCAGTTTTAGGAAGTGCAGAGCCCTAGCACTAGCAGGAGGCCAAGCAAGGCGGGGTGGACTAAGCTGGCTTTTGGACACTTGGGGCAAAAAGGGGCCTTTGACTGATCGTTGCGACATTCCAAACCTTACTGAATAAAAGTCTTGCGCAAACACTAGGAAAATGTGCTCATTGTAATGTGTGACCCGTTCCAGCAGAACAAGTCGCATGTCGCTCTGAGCTTGGCAGGTTGAGGCGGACTGTTTGTTCATTTCACTATTGTCTGCCTTTTGTGAAATCGGACGACATCAATGTCTTCTATTATCTCCTGGTGTCATCTAGGCTCATCTTATGTGCGACATGCGACTGGTTTTGCTAGAATGGGTCACATGTGTAACCTGGGTGCAGTTGTGTCACTTACACTGGCGTTGAAAAGTCGAAGGGCTTGACTGAAGGAGATAATGTCAGCTTAAGTGACGAAAGTTGTTTTGAAAAACAGGGTACTGACTATTTGTCTAAGGTTTGAATCAATGGTGCAATGCTGGGAACGACAGAGATTCTGCCTTATGTCTTTGAGAGAGGGTGCATTTCAGGTTCAATATTTTTGAGGAGTTAGGGCAGTGAATTAGAGGGGTTAAAAGTGTTCTGTGTGAAAGTGTG
Source organism: Lineus longissimus (assembly GCF_910592395.1). Taxonomy (NCBI): domain Eukaryota; kingdom Metazoa; phylum Nemertea; class Pilidiophora; order Heteronemertea; family Lineidae; genus Lineus; species Lineus longissimus. The sequence goes on from NC_088326.1 coordinate 4,041,059, forward strand.
TCTGTTATTTTGCCTTAACGGGTGCACGCTTCCACTAAAGCAGTCGGGAAGATGACCGTGGACAAACTCTTGTGGACGCCCGCTCAGTTAGACACGATACGAATGTCTCCAGTCCAGTGGGGTAAGTTGGTGACAGTGTGGAGGACGGCATCACCCTGGAGAAACAGTTGCCCATCTTGCTGAGAATCTGGCAGACCTTCCAGCTTGATGAGGTGGCCTATTTGAGCATTTTCAGCAAGAATCCATTCACACACCTTGATGGATTAAGGCATATAAGGCAAAGAGACCCGTGTAGAGTCTAACGCTCAAAGAGGGATTGAACCAGGGACCTCGTAAGCGCTAGTCCGAGACCTGAGCCACTACACCACCGTGGCTGCTCTGCGTATTCAAAGAGGAAAGGATAAAAATGTGTTGCCTCCTCTATACCCAAACTTAGTAACTATACTAGCCTGTTTTTAGGGAGGTTGTGGTTGTAGTGGCCAGAAATACTCAGGTTGTAACACGGATTGAGCAGCTCATCTGAGTTCTACTGAGAGCTTTCGGGATAGACTGGGGTTATAAAGTGTGAAGTCGGATGACAGCTCCACCGCAGTTGATATTAGACTATAAACACTTTTACTTTTAACTTTAGTGCGAGAATCACTCTTCATAAACTCAGCCAGATTACCATGTTGACAATTTTTTGTTGTTTATTTCAGATTTGGTTGTGAATGGAGGTTCCCACGAGCCAGATGAAGAGGTTGTTGGCCATGAGGGGGAAACAATGGAAATTCTGATGACAATCACTAATAATTCAGGTAAGGAATTATTAGTCGTAGGAGGAAACTGACATTGACAGAGGTATTAGGTAAACAGAATTTTCTAATATTGAGTTGAGAGCGCGTGAGCTAACTTGGCTCATTATTGGCTCTGAAGGCAATATTTTGGTTATTGACTGTAGGAGGAAACCTATGCTGTCGAAACTAGTCTCCATTTCTATCACATGAATATACTGGGAATCAAACCCGGGACCTCTGAGGTGATACGCTGATGTTACCAATTGCGCTACTCAAACAGCCCAGCATAGGAACCAACATTCTGACGGATCCCCTTGGTTGGCATCTTCAAGATTTTTCAACAAAATTTAGAGCATTTCTTTCTGTCTTTTGAGAGTCTTGCATCATCTTTTCAGATGTGAGCATAGAGAATGCTGTGATAAGCCTTGGATGTTTCCGTGACCAAATGAACGGTATCCATGACTACGGCACGGACAATCACGTCATCTGTCTTGGATGCGATTCTGTGCATTTAGAGAAGGTAGGTGTAGGCTCATTTCGACCATGACCATCTCAGGCCAGGGCCCGGTTGTTCAAAGCCTGGTTAGTTTAGCAGCCCTTAAGTTTAGGTGACCACTACTTAACTTAGAGGATCCCTTGGGGTTCTGCTAAAACTTGGCAGTAGCCCATGGCAAAACCCTTGAGGTACCGCTAACTTAGCAGTGGCATAGCGGCCCCTAAGCCTAACCGAGCGAACTTGGCAGCCTGCTAAGATAACGGTAGCAGATAGCAGAGCTCTGAACAACTGGGCCCTGGTATTTTCACCCCATCACCAATTTGGCCCACAGCCACAGGTGTTTCAGCCTGTGACCCAAAGTGGTGTTGGCTGGCCCAAGTGCTGTCCTTAATAGAGAGGTGTCCTGATTGGAGAGGTCAAATGGAATGGAAACAACCAATTTGTGACCAAACCTATATCCTAAATTGAGAGGTTGTCCTTAATAGAGAGGTTTTCACTGTAGATGGTAAAAAACTTGATGAATATTTTATCTCTTTCAGATTGCCGTGAACGAGAGTTACAGTCATCGCTGCCTGCTGCTCTTCTGTTTGCCGGGATTATACAAACTGGACATTAAGTGTACTAGTCAGCCGATAGGTGGCGCTGCCAGTGGCCAAAAACATGAATGGAGGTGCTATACTGTGAATATTAATGTTAAGGACGAATAAATTATGTAAATTTATGTAAATATTGATTAATGGAAGTCTAATTCAGGTGTCGTGTTGTCAAAACTGTTAAAGGCGTATGCTGTTCGTTAGAAAATGAAATTTCTTATTGAATTTGACAATATCTTATTGCCTGAATATGTACCAAAAATGAATTTCAGCATTGCTGTCGTGTCGACGGATATACAAATACTATAATAACCAAGTTTCAGCAAATTCAGATGCATAATAACTGCAGTACGGCATTGTGTTTAACTGCATTTCTGTTTTCCTGGACCACCAGTAATTACGAATGGCATACCCCTTTAAAGGTACACTGGCCTGCTTGATATAGTTGATTTGCCATTGCTGCTGTACATTGTGGTGCAGTTCCGTTAAAGTAGGCCTACAGTTTCATGTGCTTGATCCTGGTCTATGCTATTAGTCTGAACAATGCTTGCAACAACTGTACAGTAACAGTGTAACTGTGATGGAAAATATCGGAGATTTCAAATTTTGAGGGTCCCCAGGAGCACAGGGGTTATCCGGATTATCAAGAGTGTTGCTTTTAAGAATCCCCCCATGCCATGTCTCGATTGAATTGGAAGTATTTGCAACATTTTGCCATATATGGGGAGGGGGGGGGGGTATTGGGTGTTGAGACTATCTGGAGTCGGTACTTATGAAATCGATTGCATAATGTTGACTGCTCAGCCTCTGAAGAAAATGCCAGATTTTTAATGCTCAGGAGACCAAACTATTCATCAGGACAGCTTTCGAACAACAATTTGGTCTTTTAAAGAAAAATGTTACTTCTTCTTCCATGGAGTGTTCCTCCTCCAAGACGGGATGAGCATTTTTATGTGCCACTATGTTTAGGTGCCAATTGGGTTTATTAGCCTAGTGATTCCGTCTTCGCCCAAGAAAGAAACATGTTCACTTAATAACTTCCAATGAAAAAATAGTTGCAGTTCATTTGTAATCCGACCGGAAGTTGGCACCTATAGCCTTAAACTATGTGGTCCTTTACTTGGAATACTTTAATACTGTATTAGAGGGGTGGGGACTCCTTCAATGAAATTAGACTCAAAGTCTTCACTTGTAAATAGTCATTTGAGTTGGTGCAAAATGTCATGTTATACTCTCTGTGTATATACTGTGCATATGCTTGTGGTTATTCAATTAAAGTGTTTTTCATATCTTTCTGACCAAAGGTACTTAGTTGAACTAAGGAATGTGACCACATCACATTTACTTAAATATAGTGGTGTTACACAATCCTTAGGGTAGGCCTGACTGGTGCTGTCAACTAAGCCAGTCAACTATGACACCAGCTGCTTAGGGTTTATGTAACTTTACTAGTTGTGATCACACTATTACATTTCTATAACTTATAAGTATACAAGATGTGAGGCAAGTACCTTTGGCTAGATCAACCTGAAAAACACTTTTAATATCAAAGTTTGAAGCTGATTTTTTTTCAGCTTTTTTCGTCTCAGTAATGAGACAACTTGTGACATGCCAGTATAATTAACCAAACTACTGGGTGTAGCAGAAAAACATTTATCATTTCATTCAAGTAACATATGCCAAAACTGTAATGAACAGCGGAGAGACTACGATTGGTACTGCAGGAGGAAACCAGACGACCTGGAGGATATTCTCTCTGCCAGTAGTTACTTCCATTAGAGGCACATGATGATATCTGAAAAGACAGATCACTGAGGATTGCTCAGTCCTCACAATACCCGCAGAAAACACACTACTGTGTTCAAAATGTTTTTAAAAACTCTTTTGATCCAACCAACCTGTGCAGATAAATAAAGTTAAAGTTAAAAGTTAAAGTTTAGGGTTTATAGTCTGATATCAACTATGATTTAGGTTATCATCCGACTTTCAGTTTAACCCCGGTCTGTCCTGAAACCTTTCAGTAGACCACAGATGAGCTGCTCAACCAGCGCTATAATCTGTGCATTTCTGACCGGTACCCATTTATACACCTGGGTCCAGAGAGGCAAGTAAGACAGAGAGACCAGCCTACAGTAGAACCTCTCTATAAAGGACACCATTGGAACTGACAAGAGCTGTCCATTAGAGAGGTGTCCTGACTGGTGAGGTCAAATTGAATGATAACAACCAATTTAGGACCAAAACTAGTGTCCTTAATGGAGAGTTTGTCCTTAATAGAGAGGTGTCAGCTAAGGGAGGTTCCACTGTATATTTATCAGGTGATGCATGTATCATTTTCCATTTATCCGTACAGTTAATTGGGGTTGATCAATTGTATGATTCTGGTATCATCTAGCACCTGTGATCTACTCCTCCAATCATTGAGTAGCAGATCCAAAATGGCCACCTGTTGCATAACAATGTAGTTAAGCCAAAATTGTACGCAGGAGTCTTCTGTGTAATTTGTTAGCAATGGATTCTGAAATTGTTGCCTCTTGTTTCTTCATAACTTATAGGAGGTGTTGTTGTAAAAATTAACAAATAAATTCAAGTCATAAAACGAATCTTCTTTTTGATGTTATACTTATTTTCTTTAATTAAGATTCAAAGAAGGAGAAAAAGCAATATGACAATTTTGCCAATCACATGTGTAATGGGTATACATGTAGATGTACATGAATAAGTGCTAGAGTGCATGTTCTGGTTGGGGACAGTTTTGGAGACCTTGTATGCCATGAACATGTTATGTACTTGCCATGGATGCCTGACTGGAATAGGTTTTGGAGTACATGTTCTTGCCCTATACTGAGGACAGTTTAAGACTACTGACACTGCAGGGATTTTTATCGCCCCAATGGCGATACTGGGCGCGTTCTACTGGTCTTGCACTGAAAAAGTTAGTTCTAATCGTGGTGACATAATGCGTGGGGTGGAAGCATGTGCTGATCACTTTATGGGTAGAAAGATCTTGGCCGGCATGAGGTGTGGATTGGTTGGTGCGGAGAGTTGCTGCAAGCTTGGCATGGAAGCCTGGGATACGTATCATATTCAAGGCCTGATGGGCCGCAGCCTGGTGTAGGTACCGACGTTATGAAATGCCTGGTGTGTCACAGCCCTTCCCTCTAATGGATGTTCCTTTTCGCTACTTGGTACGCCTTCTCCCCAATTGTGTCAGGTTCTACGTGGTGTCCCATGTCTTCTGGATGTGCCCTGCCCCTTCATAGCGCACCATGGCAGTGTTGTTACATAGTGTACCAAGTCCATAACCCTTTACTAGGCGTACTCTGTCTGAAATTTCTGCGAAATTTTGCTTGCTTTCAAAGTCCATTTTTAGGCTACTTTTACCGAATGATAACTTGTAATTTTGATGAATATTGAAAGCGTTAATAATAAACTTCACAAAAATTTCCTTCCAGCGGCCATGTTTTTGTTGTTGATGTTTTGAGAAGTGTTCAGAAAATTCGTCATATTTCTTTAATTTATCGCCATTTCGCCTACAATCATTTCGCCTACAGCCACTTCGCCTACCAAAAAATGCCATTTCGCCTACAGCCATTTCGCCTACCGTCATTTTGCCTACAGCCATTTCGCCTACAGCCATTTCGCCTACCTGCCATTTCGCCTATTTCTCAGTTCGCCTACTTGCCATTTTGCCTAGACCCATTTCGCCTACCCCCATTTCGCCTACCCACCATTTCGCCTACTCGCCATTTCGCCTACTGCCATTTCGCCTACATGCAGAAAATGCCTTTTCACATAATTCGGAATATATTTGTTTTAAATCCTCCATATTGATACCAGTATCAGTAAAAAATATAAGGTACCAGGCCTTATGCCTACAGTTGCAGAGGATTTACAAATCCACCACATCTATTTGGTATCTGTCAAAAATATATGTTTGGCCCTATGTAGGCCTACTGTAGCAGAGGATTGTATCCCATTTCCCTTTTAGAGTCCCAATCATCATACACTAATTTGTTGTTGTTGAAGCTCTAATAATTTGGTTACTGGATTAATTGGATCACTATAAACATGATAAAGTGTGTCACACAACATAAGCAAACTAACTAATTTTCTGCTAATGTATAGTGACCGTACTCCTATCTGCCAGCTAAAAATTTGCCTCAAACCACCTCTGTTTAATACAAATATCCAGAAAGTCCTACTTTCCTTCCAATTCATAAAAAAACAAAAATAGCAGTAAAAGTAGGCGAAATGGCTAGTAGGCGAAAAGACAAGTAGGCGAAATGGCTAGTACACTAGTAGTAGGCGAACTGACAAGTAGGCGAAATGGCTAGTACTAGGCGAAATAGGTAATAGGCGAAATGGTTATAGGCAAAATGGCTGTAGGCGAAATGGTTATAGGCGAAATGGCTGTAGGCGAAATGGTTATAGGCAAAATGGCTGTAGGCGAAATGGTTATAGGCGAAATGATTGTAGGCAAAATGGCTGTAGGCGAAATGATTGTAGGCGAAATGGCGATACACCATTTCTTTAACTATTAAAATTATTGATTGTTTGTTGACATATTCATAATCTTTGTATCACCCTTCACATAACAAACTTAATCTTTTATTTAAAGAATGTTTTTAAAATATCTTAATTTGCATTTGAAGTTGGTCTGTTTTTTCTTATTTAGAATTCTGAGAATTACAGACCGTTATTTTTTCAAAATCAAGGTACTAAAATTTTTTTCAAAAACCTTTTTCTGAGCATATGCGGAAACCGTTTTTAGTCTAATATCACTTTAGATTTTATGAAAATCTCCACTAATAAAAAAGTGAGAGCCAAAAAAACGAGGTCTGTAAAGTCTTTTGGTCTGTAGAATAGACCCTGCCCGACATGTCTGCTTCAAACACATATTTCTCCGACCATTGACAAAACCTTTGGGCTTATTAAACATCATTTCGATCTTTACATCTTGTGCTTCCTCTTATACTCGCTTGTCAATTCATAAGCACATTAAATCCTCCCTATACGGATAAAACGTATCATTGAATGAAATTTGAGGACCGCTTCCTCCAGTAGCAGACGATGGCTTGCGCGTCTGACGTTGTGGTCGTCGTTTAAGCATTCTGTCTTCGCCGGACGTGTTGGCTTAAAACTGTCTCTGGACACAACAGGCATGCATGTACTCATATAGGTCTCCTTTACTGAGTACATGTTCTTGCCCTATATTTTAACACAGTTTTGGAGACTACTGACGCCAAAGGCACACTCAAATAGACACTAGAGTATAGTTTTGCCACCTGAGAGCCTTCCGACACTACTATACAGGCATATACTTGAGTAGGTCTTGGAGAATGACCTTTACTGAGGACAATTCAAATACAAGTACAAAATAACCCGTGGATATTCATGCACTTGATTAGTTGCAAGAGTACATGCTCCTGCCCTATACTAAGGACAGTGTTTCCATTGACATTAATTTGTTCTTCAGTTACTACAGGTCAATATCATGAAATCCAGCACCTACTCAGTACTACTCAAGTAGCTTGTTGTGTTGAGGTGCTAGATTAGATACTATTGACCTGGCACAGTGATGACAGTTTGGGGATCTCGTGGCGTGATCCTGTTGTGTCCTCGAGTTGGTAATTCTCCTGGTTGTGACAGACACGCAAGCGATTTGAGTAGTTCTTGAGTAGGTGCTAGAGTTCATGATATTGACCTGCAGTAAGGACATTTGAGGGAGCAGATGGTGTGATCCTGTTGTGTCCTTCAGCTTGTAATTATCCCTAGTTGTGACAGACACAACAGTACAAGCTACTTGAGGAGTACTTGTGTAGAACTTGAGTACGTGCTAGAGTTCATGATATTGACCTGCAGGGAAGTCATTTTGGGGATCACGTGGCGTGATCTTGTTGTGTCCATCAGCTGGTAATTGTCCCTAGTTGTGACAGACAGGCAAGGTACTCGAGCAGTATCTGGGAAGGACAGCAACTAGAGTAGTATTTGGGTAGGATTTGAGTAGGTGCTAGAGTTCATGATATTGTCCTGCAGTGAGGACATTTTGGGAAGTGCATGGTGTAATCCTTTGGTTCCTCCAGTTGGTGATTATCCTTGGTTGTGACATACAGGCAAGGTACTCGAGCAGTATCTGGGAAGGACAGCAACTAGAGTAGTACTTGGGTAGGACTTGAGAAGGTGCTGGAGTTCATGATATTGACCTGCAGTGAGGACATTTTGGGAAGTGCAAGGCGTGATCTTGTTGTGTCCTCCAGTTGGTAATTGTCCCTGGTTGTGACAGATAGCAGTATCTGGGAAGGACAGCAACTTGAGTAGTACTTGGGTAGGACTTGAGTAGGTGCTAGAGTTCATGATGTCACGAGGACATTTTGGGGCGTATCTGGCCAGTTTTGGCTACGATTGAATGGAAACAACCAATCTGGGACCAAAACTAGCGTCCTTAATAGAGAGGGCGTCTTTATAAGAGAGGTGACCAGATAGGGAGGCTTCACTGTACCAAGGACCTTTGAGTTTTATAAAAGAATATGCGCAAGACTTTGTATAATTGATTTTCATTATTTAATTCACATGTTTCAGGTAAATATCACAAGCGGCACAGCTAGAGGTTAAGAAACTGGAAAAATAACAAGATTACCACCACGACAAGGGGTCCCCCTCATTCTATCCAATGAAATGGCCAGGGCCATTGTGCTCACCTCATGTGGAGGAAAGATGGATAAAGAGCATGGTCTTGTGTCATGTAGTGTTAGGTTTGATGTAGGTCCAAGCAATTACAATTTCCCCAAAATGGCCAATTTACAGTACATTCGACCTCTGTGACCTTGAAAAGTAGGTCAAATCAAAGAAGACCCGGGTGACACATTGAATGGTTGTTAGAATTAGATGTACCTATGATATAAAATTGGTGCCAATCGGGCAAGTCATTACTAGGAATAATGGCATTTTGAAGAATTTAGGATTTGGCCCCCTCCCTGGAGGCCAAACGGCAAATCAGATCGCACCAAACTTCGGTACCTGAGATCACCTGACCAAGGGGTACATGTGTACTTAATTTGTGATCAATAGTCATTGCAGTTAAGAAATGTGCCATAGTTACGGCCCGACGGCGAATTTACGCCATTTGACCTCTGCGACCTTGACAAGAAGGTCAAATTAAAAACCTGTGTGACATATACTGTATGGTGGTTAGATGTACCCATGATATCAAATTGGTGGCAATCGGGCAAGAAGTTAAGGAATAATCACATTTTTAAGGTTTTTGGATTTTGCCCCCTGGTGGTCAAGTGGTGAATCATATTGGACCAAACTTCGGTCCCTGAGATCACCTGACTAAGGGGTAAATGTGTACCAAATTTGGTATCAATAGTCATTGCAGTTTAGAAACGTGCCATCGTTACATCCTAACGGCCAATTTACACCATTTGACCTCTGTGACCTTGAAAAGGAGGTCAAATCAAAAACCCGGAGGATATATGATGCACCTTTGCTAGAAGTACCTACCATATTTTTTAAAAAATTTCCCGACTACTATTAAGGGAGATATTGCATATTTTCACTTTTAACGTTTGGCCCCCTGGTGGCCAAACCATGAAACGAATCGGACCGAAACTTGGTCTCCATGGTGTCATTACATAAGGGTACATGTGTACCAAGTTTCAACTCAATAGCTCTAACAGTTACGAAACGTGCCCTGCTAACGGACGACGGACGACGACGACGACGACGACGACGACGACGACGACGACGACGACGACGACGGACGACGGACGCCACGGTATGGGATAAGCTCACCTCTGCTAAGAGGTGAGCTAAAAATGTGAAAGGGCAAGTTTCAAAAAGTGAATTCTGTCCAACACCAGTAGTCACCGGTAGTGACCACTTTTGAAAAACGCCACACTCATAATCATATAGCAGCAGAGCTGAGGGTGTAGTCTTAAAGGGACAATATAGGCAGCAGCTGGACAGGCAAGATAAAGTTACTTGAAGTCGCCAATAGGGGTCTCTCACAACTCACAGTACGTCAAAATGATTCACAAAGAATATATTTAGTGCTGAGTCTGACATGACCCTGGGCCCTTACTGTGTATATTAGTCACCTGAAGATGGCCAAATTGACCCCTCTGCTCCTGCCTATAGTCCCCCTTTAAGCTAGATTTAATTCCACTTTCATCTTTGAATCTTTTATGATGCCTGAGGTATTCATAGAAGAAAACAAAAATTTTATACCAATAATATTGTTTGAAGAAAACTCGACTAATCAGCTTTTCTATATGAGGCCACACCAATTTAATACCTTGATTAGATGTCCCGCAAACAAATCTATTCCCAAATTAGAAAAAAAAAAATCATGACTTCCATCAGACAGCAGCAAAAGTCACCAGCCCACAATGAAATGTACAGAATAGCACTCACCAAGTATTAAATTGGTGTGGCCTTGCATGAAGAGTAGAGTATATTGTTGTGCCAATGATGAGTGCAGGGAAACCAATTTACTTGGTTTGGCCTATGAATTCTTAAGCTAAAACCCAAGACATTCTTGGATGCACTATTCCACAGAATTACCTCATACATGATAAGTATTGTTGCCTTTACTACAGTACATATTATTCAGTACATATCATAAATGTCAAAACATGCTTAGCCTTAGTTAAATCTATCCTCACACATTACTTAGAATTTAAACTCGAGATGATGAGATACTGTGAACTTGTAAGGTTAATTCATCTGCCATCAAAGTATCAGAACAGTTAACCTTTGTGTTCAATTTTAGCAATTACCTTGCGCCATGTCAAGGAGACCATTCAATTGTTTAATAGACGCAAATGTCGAAGACCTTTTACAGCATTGAAGATACTGTATATCATGTAGCTCTATAAAACGTTGGCCAGACAGAAACAGCTGCTTCTGACTGTAGCACATGTACATCTAAATTATCACATAACATTGCTGAACACTCAATGTGTTGGTGCCAAGAATTTTGAATTAAGACTAAGAATTTGGAGATCCTATGCCATACTAGGGTGTCATCATGGGTACTCACGCTTATTAGAGGGGTTTTAGGACCTCGTTAAGATACCATCTTTATATTTGCCTATCATAAACTACTAAATCGGTCAAACGTTTTGAAGCATTTATTTGGTGGCAAAACAAGGTGGCAAAATCAACTTAAGCCATAGCCGATTCATCTTGTAAAGCCACCTTTTGTCAGAATTTGGTACCTCGTGCTGGATTAGATGTTGTAGTATGGCTACCACATTCTTAATCTTGATTACTTCTTGGTCACACAAATGGCACCTATATCAAAGACTTTAATTACACTTATATACAATTTCACAAACATCGCAAATGAGTCAATCAATGTTGCCTGACAACTCAAACAATTCGAAGCCATATTTACGGAACTCTCATACCTTCGCTACCGCCTTATCTTTCGTCAGGTGGCCAGTACAGGTCATTCAAGTTTACATGTTAGACCGCGTTAAGAGTCACAAGTCTGTGTTGATTCTACAAATCCCCCGCCCCCCCATCCAGACACACAAATGAAAACAACTTCATTATCTTTCAAGCATCCATTCAATCTGAGCCTCAGCAGAATGTCCGTATTTAGTCTGCGTCGAATCATGTTCCGACCTTTTCCGGTATTCCGTTACTCTGCATACTCTCTTGTGAAGCACCCTGGGAGTTGACGTTCGCCTGTAATTGTTTGCAACGCACGTCGAAGACTTCTGTGATGGCTGACCGGAAACAGTGGAAGTTGTAGTCTATGATGCCTGGGGAAGACAAAGAGAGGAATTAGGACTGGTTTCACATTTGGTCTCACATCTTTCTGGAAATTTGGATTAGTCTGGAAAATGTTCTAAATGATGCGTTTAGATTTGTTTATCAGTAACGATTGCTGTATATGTATCCAAATTTTGGTCAGCAGACTGTCTGACATGTTCATGGATTGTGAGCCAACCTCCAAATGAGGGAGAATCAAGACCTTCATTTTGTCAATATGACCCCCCCCCACGCATCTTAACTCTGCCTGTTGTTGGGGCACATAAACATCTGGGAATTGGCATCCATTGGTGTCATTTTAAAGCCTGGTATCTTTTACATACCATGTTAAAATCTCATCTAGCTAAAATGCACGGCTTAGAAAATATTCGCCAATGAACGAAACTATGTTGAGACACTGACAGCAATGCCAAATTTTGAAGAAATCTCCAGGTCTGAAAGGATTGACAAGCCATGCTTGTCTACCATGAGGTGGGAGGGTACAAGGTACATGTTGACACTGTCTACCATGAAGTGGGAGGGTACAAGGTACATGTTGACACTGTCTACCATGAGGTGGGAGGGTACAAGGTACATATTGACACTAGCATAGATAGAGGATTGAGAAAATTCTCCTTACCTTGTCTGTCAAAGCTATCTTCCCTCAGAATACAAACAAGGGCGAGGTATTTGTTTACCTCTCGTAGATAGAGTATGGTGGCGTTGTTCATCTTGATGATCGATGATGACTGGTTGTCAAATGCGCTTCCCTCCGCGTTCTCATCTCGACTGCTGCTGGAACAGAGAGGTAGCTACTACATCATATTCAAGAAACAACAAGAATCTAAAGAAAAAATCCTATATATCTGAACCAATTCAATCCATTGGTGTAGTAAAGAAATGTTTATTGTATGAGTGTATACATGTAACAGAGGAACGCCCACAAGGTCCAGCAGGGGTTTGAACCCAGGACCTCTGGATTACAAGGCAATCACTCTACTGTCTGAGCTAAAGGAAAATTTCTTCTAGGCTCTAGGATAGGCTAGAAGGAATTTCCCTTTATTACATAATCCCCCATCCGAAAGCTGGACTTTCTAATATACAAAGGGCTAACTTATAATCCAAAGAATAAGCGAGCATCAATATAATTTATCAGTACCCTTCTAAATATTGGGCCCTGAATGTAATAGAGGAAAGACACCATCGTCCAGCAGGGGTTTGAACCCAGGACCTCTGGTTTACAAGGCCATCACTCTACCAACTGAGCTAAAGGGAAAATTCCTCTAGCGTGGGCTAGTATGAATAATCCCACCATCACATACACTTGCGCCCAGGATTGTCGATAAAAATATATGAGGCCATCTCAAATGGAGTCATAATCTTTATTTCATGCTGAGAAATAAAACCCGATTCAAAAGTGATTAGGCCACGTTGAGATATCAAGCGGCACTAACAGGTAACAGCAGCAATACACACTTACCCGTATATACACGAGACATCTATGACGACGTCAATCATGTCGCAGCACAACTCGTACGACTGCATATCAACCGGTGAACTGTCCGTGGCAATGTAGATCTTACTGACGACGTCGAAGAGGAACGCCTTTTCTATACCTGAATTCTGAGACGGAGAAGACACAAATCAACATCATCACCACCATCATCATTATAACCGGCGTCATAACCGTATTGGGTTTTTGCCAGGGGTATGGAACCCACTACTGTCCACCTCTGTGGGATCTTTTACTTGCCCCGGCATAGACACTCAGGTGTTAGAGATGATGGCTTTTAATCTTATCGGACAAACCCTCAATAATTTCTCACATATTGGGCCTCAAACTTGTCGTGAAAAGCCAGGAATTTTAGCTCCTTGAAAACTTTGCTGGTACTGTGATGAAAATTGGTAGTAAATTGCATTTCGGAGCACTCCTTGAAATGTCAAAAGGATTGGAATACTTACTGAAATAAATATGTTGAGGAGATTTTCCAGGGTTGGTAATTGTGGTATGAGTTTTTGTACGACTTTGCTGAAGGCTTCAAATATTGAGTGATCATATATACTTGTAAGATGGAAACTGAAAAAGAAGAAGACTTCTATATTTGATATAAAAAGATTGATTTGCTTATGATTTTGTGATTTTGCACAGCAGTTCAAAAGGACAGTGACATTTACTAAATATGAAGCTGAAACTATAAATTCAAAGCTGCTGTATCTTTTAAAGGGAGGTTTTGCAAAGACGGCCACTCGTACCTTAAATGTAAACTTTCTAATCCAGCATCCGATAGATCATCGCCCGCCCTCTGGTGAATGTCCCGCTGCGTCTCGATCTTATGATCGTCTGATAAGCCATCGACTTTGTGTATGAAAACCTCGAATTTGATGCTGGGGTTGACCTTGAAGGCCCGCGATACTGTCATGTGTAACTTGGATAACGCTTCCATGTAGTCATCCTGAAATGGGAAGGGAATACGAAGTAAGTTCAGTCATCGAGCGGCAGATTCCGGGGGGGGGGGGGACATCCCTTTTTTGCATGGAGAGCAACAAGTTTAAGGATTAGGAACTCAACGCCACCAGCATTCTGTCCATTTTAAGTCTCTTGTTTTTCAATTTTATGATAGGACATCTGAATGACTTGCCCAAAGCGTCAAGTAATCATTATTTCCTTCAATTTTGTATATGTGACCCGCTCTACCAAAACTAGGCGCTTGTCGCATCTGAACTTGACAGGTTGATACGGACTTGTTGTTCATTTCCCTATTGTAGACCTTTTGTGAAATGTGACCAAATCAGTTTGTAATAGATTTCACAAAAGGTCTACAATAGGGAAATGAACAACAAGTCCGTATCAACCTGTCGAGTTCAGATGCGACAAGCGCCTAGCTTTGGTAGAGCGAGTCACATATAAGCAACGGTGAGAATGACCAAAGACTAGTTTTTATTGATTCTTGGTAAGGACAAACCTGAGCGTCGACCACAAATATAAGAGCACCACACCCACTGAAGATCATCTCAAAATCAAACGTCTGGTCAAAGAAGTCTATCTGGCCGGGGAAGTCCCATATTTGAAACTGTACAAATGAGCTATTCGAGATATCTGAAATGAAGTCAAGAGATTTAGTAACGATATATAGATTAAGTAACACCAGGAATTCAACAAAAAAAGTAGAGAAATTCTTTTGGTTTGGTTTGGCAACTGAACAGATTCAGGCAGCATTTATGATTGGACAAGTCTTCTGTCCGGTTCTTGATTAAGTTGGGGCACAAGTTGAACCAGAGGGCACCAGGCTACGCTCCACACAAGGCACCAGGCTGCTGAACAAAGTCTACTTCAACCTCAAAACATTTCTTTTGACCTCAATAATGCTTACAGTCTATCAACGGCTATTTCTAAAGTGGATTTAGGATTGCCACTGCTTTTTTGAAGCATAATCTTTATATCGGAGTTCTTCAGCAATGAGCTGAGTTAAAGCCCTACAGTCTTTTTCTAAAAAGTCTGATTACCGCCTGGTCAGGATTATCTACCTACCATCTTTGACTATTTTATTTGTACTTTCTAAGAATAACGTCTCGTTCGGTGACATTTTATGAAACACAACTTTCTGAATCGATGATTTACCACTCCTGAAAATATAACATTTAATTTTAAGATCAAAACGATAATTTACCAATTTACTGCCCTTACTCTGTATATCAGTCACCTGAAGATGGCCAAATTAGCCCCTCTGCTCCTGCCTATATTCCCCCATAAAGGACAGCCTCGGGACTGACAAGTGCTGTCCTTAATAGAGAGGTGTCCTTATTAGACAGGTCAAATCAGAAGGAAATGCCCAATTAGGGACCAAAATTAGTGTCCTTAATAGAGAGGGTGTCCTTAATAGAGAGGTTGTCCTTAATAGAGAGGATGTCCTTAATAGAGGGGGTGTCCTTAATAGAGAGGGTGTCCTCAACAGAGAGGGTGTCCTCAACGGAGAGGTTGTCCTTAATAGAGAGGGTATCTTAAATAGAGAGGTGTCCACTAAGGGAGGTTCTACTGTACTGCCAAATAGTGCCAGGGCAAGTTCCGACCAGAAAATGCCAACTTTTGGTACTGACTACACGGCTCACTACACATACCTCCTTAATCCCATCAATAGAATCCTCGGTTTGTTTTCCGGTGACGTGGCGCTTGCCATGTCGTGTTCGGCATCGTCGGGACCGTACCCATAATCCTTTGGGAACGAGCCAACCACGTAGCTGCTTCCATAACCGTCCTCCTCTTCATAGGACTGAAAAGACGCAAAAACTGAGAGTAAAATATAAAGTTTCGGATCTTCTCATTTGGTATCCAGAGTTCTCCAATGAATTTTCCATGATCGAGCAGGGTGGAAAAGGCAGGCCTTTATTGAAAACATTGTTGGGGATTTTAAGAGAATTTTAAGAGAGGTGGCAGTGAGATTATAAGAGGGGTGCTCCTATAGAAATCCATCACAACATTAGAATTTCAAGGCCTACGTCGTTCGTTAAAAATTTGGAATTTGTAATTGAATTGAAAAATGTCCAATTGTGAAAATACATGCTAAAAATAAATTTCAACATTGCCATTGTGTAGACTGATAGTGATATACAAATACGAAGAATATCAAGTTTAAACGAATTTGTATTCACAATAACTGCACTACGGCATTGTGTATTAGTGGATTTCTATTTAACTGGACCACAAGTAATTACGAACGGCGTACCCCTTTAAGAGGGGGGACAGAATGGTGTTAGTTACCCAACATTATAACAAATTTGTGGCAAACGTCATGGCAAGTCACTGTTTTAGTATTTACCTCATGTGCCGTGCCCATAAGGTCATGTGACCATCCCGCACCCTGGATACCTAACGACGACCGGAAATGACCTGCTTTGATACGACGTCCAATATTCAAAATGTGATTAGTGGCAGACTGCATATTTCGAGACCCAAGTCAACTGAGTATCATTAGAATCCAAATTAAAAAGAATCGACAAGTATTCTGAACTCGATTAAGAAAAAGATCAACAAAACAAACACAAATGTCGGGTATTCAAAGCGACAATTCAATCAGGACTAAAAAATAATGTGCTCCTTAATTGACCAAATCATCAACAGACAGAGACCGGAATATGAACTCGAACATTGCCTTTGGAAAAGTAATATTACAATGTGCAAAGGTCCCATGACCTGGGAAGGCTTAAAAATCAACTGTTATGAAATAATGCATAAAATTATCCAATTGGTAATCAGTCAGCCCATTCATGTGCTTGGCAATTTGCCCATTGGTGAATGATGGTCAACTGTCATTTCTAACCATAACCAATTTGTGACCCGCTCTACCAAAACTGGGCGCTTGTCGCATCTGAACTTGACAGGTTGATACGGACTTGTTGTTCATTTCCCTATTGTAGACCTTTTGTGAAATGTGACCAAATCAGTTTGTAATAGATTTCACAAAAGGTCTACAATAGGGAAATGAACAACAAGTCCGTATCAACCTGTCGAGTTCAGATGTGACAAGCACCTAGTTTTGGTAGAGCGAGTCACATTTATGCCAATATGCACCAACTCAAATTACTTTTTAAAATAAAGCAGGGATAATTGTACTGTTTCTGTCTACTGACCCAGTTAAGACAGTTAAAAATTTGTCAAGCATCCATCAAAGGCCTAATTGTACACCATTTGAAATATGTACTTGAACTAGAAAATTTCCTATAGCGTAAATACTCACTGAAAATAAAATGTCAACATACCATACCCATTACCGCTTTGTAGACAGACATAAAAATACTACCAATTTTTAGCGATGTTGATGTATGATTTGTGGTCTGTCAGATTTGCAAGCTGGATACTACGCAGATAGGGAATAATCTATGCATGACGTCAGAATGATGTCATATATAAACAAAGATATCAATCATGCATTGCAATTTGCATGCAATGTATACATGAGATTTAGTTCAGATGATTGCATCGACCTTTTCGAAGAAGTTGTTTGGGCGCTGACCAGTCATGCGTTTCATCTGGAACAAAGAGTCACTGTGGCTAAGGGCATTGTCCAAAATCGGCTTAGGCCTCAGACTGATGTGTTCCGAGTGTGTGCATTTGATTTGGTTTGTCTTTGATTTGTCTTCTTCGAAAATTCGTCTTCACAATAGCAAAGGGCAAGCAAACTATGAACGTTGACAAGGCTGCATGCACTTACCCAGCTACTGGCAAGATGGGTACTACTAATAGAAGACACATACTCGTTTAAAGGAAGTTAGGAACATGTTACACATCCCAACTATTCCAACATAGACCACTGTCACATCTTTGCGACAAAGATGAATCAGGACCAAAAAAAAACAAATGCGCACACTCGGACCGAGAAGGCCCAACTCCCTAAGCAGACTTCCATAGGCATAAGTCACTGTGACCCTTTCTCCCAGGTGAAACGTATGACTGGTCAGCGCCCAAATAAACGTCTACAAAAAGTTCGACTGATTTAAATAACCACGTCATCGCAAGATTGTGGCTGTGCATTACTAAATTCATGATATCAATTATCACCACTTTTTTAATTGGGAATTAACGTCATGATATTACACACGATCTGGGGATGCAATAGTGCGCAACATTACAGTATAAACATATTCTCTTCACCTCCATGATGAGATGAATGACATGATCATGAGATATTGTACATTCTGACATTTCGCAATGCATTGGCCATTGTAGTGTACTGCAGTGCATGTCCACTTTTCTGGATGCAAAACTGCAGACGAAACGCCTTGTTCAAGCAATCGTTAGCGCGGTTTACCAGCCGGCACAGACATATTTAGGTAGATAATTCAATATATGTATATAGTTTTACAGTTCTGCCATTTTAAATGGTCAGATTTTCAGTAAGTTTGCTTTATTTAGCATTTTATTACCATGTTCGAAGTGCTCATTTTCGATAGAAGTCATGTGATATTTGGTAGGCAATTTTTATCCCCCAACATCGGTATAATGACTATTTATACCATAGGCCGTTAGAGGCGCCACGAGCACCCATAAACGTCATCATGACATCATTACACAACCGTATCTGATAATAGGGGGCGACACCATACGGTCCCGAGTTTACCACTGCTGTGGGGCTAAATTACTAGTATCCTCCTTGAAGATTTTAAACGGAGGGACATTTTATAATTGTATTTTGGACCAGTGTTTACAGGGGCGTACATGTATTTAGCTTTTTTTTGCCGGGTAGGCCTACCGAGGAGGCAATATGTTGTCAAGGTCCTTGGTGGTGGTGGTGGGGGGGGGGGGGGGGCTAGTATGTCGTCATAACTTGCACGAAAACCGCGTTATTTGGGGTCTTGTGGGGGTACCTGCACCCCACTTGTTACAGCCCTGCATGGCTTGATCATGGGTTCGATGACGATTTTGTAGCTTTAAAAAGAATAAAGAACAACAATTTAAATGGACATCTGGAGTATATATTATTGGAACGGCATTTGAGTTATTTCAGAAACTTGCCCTCCTATCATCATTAAGGTGACAACTATATGATCAACCGCAGCCCCCACCCCCACCCCACCACCTTCCCCTTTGTTCCTATAGATGGATACTTTGCCTAATGGCCTTAAGCCCTAAACCTCCCGTCTATCCCCTGCACCCGGATTTAACGTACCCTATTTAACCAGGGATCGGGAAGTCTTCGTTTGAACTCGGAGCAATCAGCGCAGACTTCATGCAGTCACAGTCCCATCGAGTCGGTAGGACAAAAAAATGGACAAAAAATACAAATAAATTCAGCATTGCTCATTACCCATTCAAATCTCTCGCCACCTGCCTCAAATAATTTTTTAAGCAAGTGACGTAAAAATGACGTGTGCAGTATAGAGTGGCGCCATCACAAGAATTTAATAGGTACCATATGATTACCGATGTTGGAGGTTAAGAATTGCCTACCCTCTTATGATCTCCCACGGAACGAGACGAGACGAGAAAGATGGCCACCACCTGCTTTTTGCAGTTTTGTTGAAATTTTCTCTGATTTTTATCAAATTTTGCCCATTTTGGTGAGTATTTCTTTAAAAATTAGTCGCCTATATGTTGATCTCTTTTCCAACTATAGTTTTGTCTTTAGACTTTATGTGATAGACGGCTTTATTTGCTTGCAAATGGAGGAACAGAATTATTTTTGTGTCTTGTTTTCATTCTTGATATTTTTTGACATCCTTTGGCTTGTCATGACTGCATGCTTTTACTCTGCAATGTTGGTGTGGGAATTTGAAGTTCGTCGATCTTTTGCAAAGGTAAACCAATGCATGTTGTATACCGTTGGAAAGAGGGTGTTATGAAGAAGACAATAACAGTTGTTTTGTGATGATAAGAAAGTTTTGGAAAAAGTAGGCCTGATCAAGACAATTTTAAAATAGTTTTGCCTTGGTTTGTTTTGGCGCTGACCTGTCATGGGTTTCACCCAGAAGAAGGGTCTCCATGGCGTGGTTTATGGCACTGTCCTAA
Organism: Lineus longissimus; assembly: GCF_910592395.1. NCBI lineage: Eukaryota > Metazoa > Nemertea > Pilidiophora > Heteronemertea > Lineidae > Lineus > Lineus longissimus. The sequence goes on from NC_088326.1 coordinate 4,061,189, forward strand.
GTAACATTGTCTTACCTTTGGCCTTCTCATGCATTCTGAATGCGTGCATTTGTGTTGTTAGTTCAGACCTTCGTCTTGATGTTTGTCTTTTTCATAACTGTAACTTAGAGTATTTGATTTGTGATTACAGCTGTTTTTATGATTTAGTTTTTTTAGCTCTGGGTGAACTCAGTTCATCACATCTTGTCTGTCACTGTGTGTGTCGTCTCTCCGTCTGTCAGTGTCATCAATATACAGGCCCGCACCAGTCAACTCAAAGGAAGCCGTTACAGGCTAGGTCAAAACAAACCATATAGCTAACAAAAGACACCATTGTTGCATGCAGTGTGTTCTTTGTTCATTGTCCCTGCATTATTTAGGCTATTTGGCCTTTAGCAATAACCTCTTGAGCGGTGCGATGATGTCAGGTTTAGTATAGAAAGTTGAAATTCGGTTTGTGGATGTCAAAACATGATTTTCTATGTACAAATAATCGCTGATCAAGCTTAACATTGTGCTGGAATTATTTTGGCCTTGGCCTAATTTCCAAGGTCACAGAGGTCAAGCCAATAATTTGTCCTAGTCTCTTCAATCAAAATTTGCTCTGCGTGCACTCATGACTCAGGGGCATTTTGTACTTGTTGACAAAAATTAGGTCAGAATGATCTTCTTTTCCAGGTAACTGAGGTCAAACTTTTAAAAAACATTGATAGCATCATGTTTTGTAATCATGATATGAAGAGTACGAGTCCACTGTCTCTCTGCGGTAGGACACAACACTCATGGCTAACTCTGCCAACTACATTGTAGGTACCCATTCACTCCTTGGTGGCCAAAGTCTGTAGGGTTTAGTGCCTTGCCCAAGGACACAAAGACTAAACACCGCTGATCCCTCCGAACCCACAACCTCCTGATTATGAGCTGGGTGCTCTAAAGTCTAACCATTCTACCACTGATTTCCCTCTAACCACTCTGCCACGGATCTTCAGATGTTGATCTTCAAGAATTTTATAAATTACTGTGTAACTTATTCTTGGCGTTATGAATAAAAACGTGCATGTATTCATTACTGATATACATGTAGAATGACATAAAACAAGGAAGGTTGCCATAAACATGTAAAGCATGCATTCTAACATACGCTTGTAGATTACATTAAGATGTATTGATACATAAATGCAACGTATCACTATTGATTGGTTATTCATGATCATGGCTTAACATCAATCAAAATATATCATGAAAATTACAACCGCATGGACAGGGGATAATCTTGCTTGTGCAATCTACATGTAGATTCAGTGAACCTTGCTTGATATTGTGTCCCAACTCCAAGTCTGGCAATGCAGTTCATCCGGACATCTCCCCACATACATTTATTTGTATGGTACTAAATGCACCACTGCACGATATTGAACAGCGTCATGTAATTTTATCTTCAAGTTCTGCTGGGGATAATTGGAAAATAGAGTATTATTTGCATGCACATGGCATTTTCTCAAAATCTATTGATATTCATCGGCACTTCTAAAATTTTAACTTGCAGTCTCACTCTAAAGATATCAAGTGTTTTCTGAATAAATTCATGTAAAGGTTTCCGGTTTGTAATTATGGAGTGATTGGGGGGGGGGGGGGGGGGGTGTAATGCTACAGAAGGGGGCAATGAACATGTGTTACTATTAGTTAGGCAGCAGACCTCGAAATTTCCTAAGGGCAGGGCAATATTTGTCAAACGCCAGTCTTGCTTGTTTGGTGAAAAATGGCACGCTTTAAATGGGAATTAATGAAAACAAAGTTGCCGCCATGATGGAAGAAATCTGCAGGGCATCAAGGCAACAGGAGAGGGGATTAGAGGCAATTGCCTCAAGATGAATTGGATCCCTGAGACAATTTTATGGACCTTTGATGCCTAATCTCCGCTGACAGAAGGTAAAATGATCTACAAAACAAAACAGAGTGATTCAAATCCGGGGACAACCGCCTCACTTTTGCATTTCAAAAACCAAAGCCATGTGCAGTCTACCGCTGCCATCACTGCCTGCATTCTCCCCCAGACTGGCAAATGTGACGGGCGGCCACAAGATCTGCCCTGACATGCTCGGCGACCTGCAAGCCTGCCTAATCAGACTTCACCTTGGCTACACGGCAGGTTGTTAAATTATGGATTACCACCAGCCTGCTTACCAAATCCATCTATTCTATGGCATAATTGATTTTCACGAGTCCATCATGACCAGAGATAATCACTTGCAATTTAGGTGAAAAGAAAAGTCGATCACAATTCTGCTTGCCATATCTTTGCATGGAATTTCTCCGCCATATTTGATTGTCCTCTGTTTTCTTATGGACTTTTCATTTATCCTGCGTTAGCTGGTGTGTGTAGAGGATCCAGATCTTTAGAGAGGGGGGCGTAGTCCCACCCCATGAAAGTGGAGGGTGCAATCGTGAAAACTAGGGGTATGAGAAAAAATTGAACTTTAAGTGCCAGATGTAAAAATTAGAAGTTGTTTGCTTCTTGGAGATTGGCGCCTTGAAATTTTTTTGCTGTCAGCCAAAAGAGGACACAAACCCCTAAATCCAACACTACAATAATACATTTACCATTGGACTTCCTTCTTCTCCATTCTACAGTGGAACCTCCCTTAGCAGACACCTCTCTATTAAGGACACTAGTTTTGGTTTGTTTCCATTCAATTTGACCTCTCTAATCAGGACACCTCTCTATTAAGGACAGCACTTCTCAGTCCCAAGGGTGTCCTTAATAAAGAGGTTCAACTGTACCTATATTTGGTTATTCAAGGCATTCCTCTTTAAAACAACACTTGAATTCAGTGTTTGACTATTTTTGAGTGTTGATGTGACTTTTTGAGGAAGCTCTTTTGAACTTAATGGTGTGTGTGTGTGCCAGGGGTTGCCCATGGCATAACCTGTGACTGTGAAGATAGAGCTCTTTATTCACCATGAAATCTACTATCTAATTATTTGTACTCGTACAATGGCTGCCTCACACAAACCCTTTTCACAACAGTGACTTCTTTGATGTTTTACCTGCTAAAAGTGGCAAAGTGACTCATCTGAGTAGCTAGATCAATTAGAAAATCTCGCTGGCGTTTTTTTCCAGGTGATGGCACATTTTCTTTTGAAGTGCGTGCGTAATTAAGTGAAGGAGGGGTAAGTTACTTCTTGGTGGATATCACTAAAGCATTTTTATCGCAGCAACCCACGATATTTATCTCGTGCAAAAAAATTGCCAGTCGGCAGACGTCATCGTACATGTACAGGCCTGCAACAAGAATCAGTCATCATTGGGACTTGCAAACATTAAACACTGCATGGATGATTTTACCAGCGGACTAACCATCTTTTTATTGCTCATCGCAGCAATATATATTATCGCACATCGCTGCAATAAAAATCACTTGTCCCCTTAACATTGCTTAACTAGGTAAATACTTACATATACACCCAATTGGCTCCTAAACATAGTGGCATTGCTAAAACGCTCATACCATCAAGTGCAACGCGACCACTTGAGAAAGAAGGCCCACTTTGATTTCTTGGGGTTAACACCGTAACTGCATCGCCAAATGAAACACACATTGCTTTTTTGCACTGTTATAACTGATTACCATGGTGATGGTCTGTTGAAAGGTTTCACTTCTGACTGCTGACTAATGCTTTTCTTGTGCCATTTGCAGCCAGAAGGCGGTTTTCTGTCAACAATGGTTAACGTTTTGTGGCCATATAAATCCCATCTTGCTCCCTTCAGTCAAAAAAGTGTAAATTTCCACGCAGTCTTTGAGAGAGGGCTTTGCGATCTTATAACATAAGAAAAGAAGCCATATTTAAGGGGGAGTATAGGCAGGAGCAGAGGGGTTAAATTGGCCATCTTCGAGTAACTAATATCCACAGTAAGGGCACTGGGTCATGTTAGATTCAGCACTAAATATTCATTGTAAAAGCGTGAACAGTTATGACATACTGTGAGATGGGAGAGACCCCTATTGGAGACTTTGTGTAACTTTATCTTGCCTATCTAGCTGCTGCCTGTATTGTCCCTTTAACAACTTGAGTTTCACTAGCACATTCTTTTATGGCTGTCATCACTCGTGCATCATTCATCCAACATGCGGCCACACTTTTCTTCTTCAGCACACGATATCTAGTTGATAGCTGTGTTGTCATTTTATGGCACTAAACATTGTATAGTGGAGTAAATATGAAGAGTAACTAGGGTAAGTGACATTTCATAACTCGACAATGTGACCATTATTTCTGTTGTTTTTCTGATAAACAATGTCAGCGGACAAACTAATAGTAGTGTCGCATTTGGGAGAAAAATTCCTCATGTCAATCATCATGGTCGAGTATTGTATTCCATTCTATCAGCAGCTTTTGTATGTGGATAATGTCGATGATAATATGGGAAATGATTGACGGATTATTTTTGTAAAAGAACTCTGATACTCGATACATGTTGTCTGTATGGAAGAAAACAGACTCCCAAAGTAGCTGCTGTTCAACTGGCTCCCAGAACAGGTTGGTGGCAAGAGTAGAAGGGGTTGGAGTCAAGTAGGACGTGTATTGATTGCTCAACGCAGTGTTAAAGCGAGATGTTGCAGCAGCTGGTCTTGCTGAAGACTTGTCGAAAGCTGCCAGTGACAGAAGTCAATGCCGGCGATGTTCCCTCGCACTTTTGATGGCTTTTAATCATGTTGCACTAAAGAAGAAGAAGATTCCGATACTCGGACTTGTGATGTGGCAGCAGTATCCGCATTCAGTCGTAAGGAGTTGGGTGGGTGTCTTGCTGAAGAAGTCACACGGAATTTGGGCAATATCCGCCTGGTATCCTTTTCAGCCTGGGTGGAGGGAAGCAAGTTCATGTGGGGTTATGTGCATTGCTCAAAGAAGTGGTTGTACCAAGGGCTGACCCATTCATCGGTTCAGCCACAATCCACCCTCTTCGGACGCTGCAGCGTGGGTCTCGCATCTCTTATATATCCTCAAATGTGAACCAGAAACTTTCTCAGACACCTAATTGCATCAAATAGAAACACAGTGAGTGGTTATCCTCTGGATCTTTCAAAGAATTTTTGCCATACATTTGTAAATACACACTGAAGAATTCCTGTACCATTGTGATGAAATCTATTAGGTCTGGACTGACTCCGTGTAATTTCCGTTAGCAGTTTGAATAGAGTGGTTGAGTGGAATGACATGTGAATTGCTTGTATGAATGTGATAGTACATAGTACTGTTGGTAATTTTCAAACATTACACTAGCAGATCTAACAAAACCATGTGGTCCAGACAGCAGACATAAGCGCTCATTAGGATAAAAAATAGATTGATGATATTGATAAACATTACCGTAATTTCTGTCTCGAAAAAGAATTCCAGATATGTGCACAAACTGTTTTCTAGTGATTCAATTCATTCATGTCTCTCCTTGGTTTATTTTTTCACTTAGATGGTTATTTTGTGGTATTTATTGATGTTTTTTCCCCGTTTGCGAGGCGAGGATAAACGCTTCTTTCAAGATCGTGTATAAATACCGGTTTAAACAAGAAATTCCAAAGGTGCGGGCCAGCATTGGAAATTTCAGCCAATTGGCAATGAGAGTGCATTTTAGATGCGGTGATTGTTTCAATGGCCGCGTTGCTATGAAATATGAAAGAGCCTTTTTGATTGGGCGTAGTTGAATTGTCCACCTCATCTCGCAAATAACGATCGGATTATTCCAGTGGCAGAAACGTGTTTGAGGGGAGGAGCATACTTGACCCAGGTTTTCAAAAATGAAAAGCTCCTCTGGGACCGGTTGTTAGAAAGCATGTTAGCTCATAACATCATGCTGACATGTTGTTACATGTGCATTGATGTACACGTTATTTCATGTGCATTGATGAACATGAAACGGGCATGGCTATTTAGCGGATCCTGCGGATTCTGCGGATTCTGCGGAATCTGGTCTGCAGCGGATTGGTATCCGGTCGTTTCGCTCCCTGACGTTTTCGCCCCCAGCATTTTCGCCCCCAAAATTAGCCTAATACCATTAGGCCCCACGGTGGCCGCTGCCGTGATGTAATGTAATCAAGCTAAAATCAAGAGAGTGTCTGAGAGTCACTCTACCCAAAAATTTGTCGTTTCGCCTCCTGGGACTTGGGTGTTTTAAGGATCGTTGCCAGGATCTCGGGCTTGTCACCTGTCATCGCATGATCTTGCTGGCTGTTTGGTCATCAAGAGTGGGATGATTGACTCCGGTGGACGTTTTAGAAAAATCTTTTATTTATTATCATGAGAGTGGGAAATTCTCTGTTTAAACTGATTTGTCATCTGAGAGTCCTGGACATCATCAGTCATCATGTGACTTGAATATCTTAATGATGGATCATCAAGGCAATCGTATGTTGCTCGTGCACGATTTTGCGATGTTGTAAAATAAAGAGAGACGTGTCAACCAGGCCAGTGTAGAAGTTTAAAATGTCCCCTGGAAAAAGTGTCCATCATCCCTATTGTATTCTGCACGATATTAACAAATTAACGAATGAGCGAAAATGACGTGTGACTCGGCCTATTATTTTATTACCAACTCGGCCTGGGTTATAGATCACGGTCAATGTTCTCATTAGGGAGTTTTTTTTTTATTCATGCGCGCCCCCGTAGTTCCTAAAATCATTGATTTCTCGGTCCTTACAGTATGTCAGTGTTGATTCAGCAGTTGTTTTGGCAAAGATATGTTTTTTTTGGAGTTTCTGAAACCTAGAGCGCTACTCAACAGGCGGCTAACAAGAAACTACGCATTTATACTGTTGTTGCCGACGTATGTGTACACTGAACTTGGGATGTGCGTCGGCCCCGTCTTGAAATGCCGTCCAGTGCCAGTTGGTGCGTTTTTCGCTGATTTATGCAAAATTCAACATATCTCAAAAGTTCAATGGTTGACCCTCGATTTTTTTGGATTTTTGTGTAGCGTAAGCAACTGTCTTTCATGGGAGAATGGTCACTGTAAGAATTATTCAGGAAAAACTGTATAATATTTGGGGGTTTTCGTGATTGTCCGGCCCAATTGGCAATATTGCCATTTGGGATGTTGAACAGAGCTAGGAGCAAATGTGACGCTTATGATTTATTTAAAGAAATAAAATACCCGATTTAACATCGTGCAGAATCAGGGGCATCGGGCCTTTCCAGTGATATACGACACAAATGGGTTGTCCTCATGCATTCACTTTGGAAACGCATTTTAAAATAGATGTTACGTCCTGTTAATGGGGCACGTCATCATCACGTACATTTGGGAAAAACTCCCTAACGAGACCAATGTGGAAATCGTCCGATAATAGAATGCAGACATTTTTTTCATGCATGTTGGGGTTTTTCCGAAATGCTTGATAATCTTAGCGGTTTAGACAATTTAACAGTTATGGAATATTACAAATATTTATTATAAGGATAATTTATCATGATATCGATATTCTCAAGCTGTTTTTATGCTGATTCCGCCCAGATTCCGCAGGTTCCGCAGAATCCGCAGGATCCGCTAAATCGCCATGCCCACATGAAACAGCATGTCAACATGATGTTATGAGCTGACATGCTTTCTAACAACCGACTCCTGATATGATGACAAGGTTTTTTCTACAAAAAGGGACTTTGAGTACATACACTCAAGAATAAATAACGACCAGTCGTTATTAATTCTTGATAAGATGAATGGGCTGAATGCTGTGTTAATGTCAAAATATAATTATGAGTCGAGTCCAATATGATGGACGATAGCTGCAATGTAATCATTATAAGGGTGCAGCTGGTTTCTTGGCATTCTGTAACGAGGAATTAGACTGACGGACCGACCCTAGATCTGTCAGGGGCAGGATCATGTTTTTTCTGCTAGAAGTTTGAAAATGAAAAGTAGGACAAAAATGGGCTATGCTTAAATAGGGCATGGTGCAGTGCTCTACTGGAAATGTGTAAGCTGCCTGTACTTTTGAAAAGAGGCAAGGTAAAAAGAGAAAATTGATAAAGGCAGGTTTGCCCGCCTTAACTTTTTAGGTGAGTCTCAATGTAATTTTCAAACAATTGGTCCCACCACGCACCACTCTGAGAGCCCAATGTCTCTGCCATGTTTGTCTGATGTGATGGACAAAACTCTTTATTAGCCTAGGACCTGCCTCTCGCCAGGAAAAAGTCATTTGGGAACGAAACTCGAATTGACTTCTCTACATTTGTACATCATAAAAAGAATTTTCAGCCGAGAAAAATTATCTTCGTTGGAGTCAATTTCATTTATGGAGATTTTTCATCCCCTTGATACCAATGTGATGATTGGTATTTGAATTATGAGAGTGGTTCCTCACCTTTATCTCAAAGAGGCATTTTGCTTAAAGGTGCTGCTGGGATGATTTGGGAGTTGAGTGGCATTCTAGTTTTATTTTGTTATTTCATCAAAACCAGAGGTTAAAGGACCAATGGCGTTATTGAAAAAGGGACTCAAAAGGCAGCAGATGAATAGGCAAGATAAAGATACACATTATCGCCAATAGGGGTCTCTCACATCTCACAGTACGTCGAAACAATTCACACATGTATGAGGAAAATATTTGACCCTGTGCCCTAATTGTGTACCGGTACATTTTTCTACTATCTGCATGTGAGAGTAGAAACAAAATTGGAAAAAATGTCAAACACTTCCAGAAAAATAGTTCACTTAGGAAACAGGATAAGAACAAGCATATTAAAGTAAAAAGCCGCCCACTGCTTTAAATTAAAGTGTCATAATAGCATAATGAAAAGCAGCAAAATATCGCGGAGTTCTTTTTGCAATAACAAATGCCATTGTGCATGCGACTGCTGTAACAAATGGAACAATGCCCACTTTTGCAAACCTTAAGCCTTAAGGGTTAAAACATCCGCATGTAATGCTGGTGAAAAACGCTGAAAGAACATGGTGATTGCTAAAGACTACGCGATTATTGACTTCATTACTCGTAGCGTGACAAGAATAAAAAAATAGCGCGGAAAAGAAAGAAGCAGATTCTCGTGGATGTTATTGACCTAATTAGTTACTTTTGAGACAATAGTTCTCGAACGACTGGCATGCGAATTTGCGATGCGTTTCCTAATTGCGCCATCGATAGTAACCCTTTAGGGTCTGACAGTAAAAAATTGACATAAGTGCTGATATTAGATGATTCTTGAATGTGGCTATGAAGCCACTGCCTGAGCTTATGTGTCCTTGCTGTACCGGTGAGATAAGGGGGAATACAGGGTTAAATTGACCGCTGCATGAACTTGAAGTATGCTACATCGATGTGACATCATCTTGATCTGGCGCATATCTAGAATTGTCTCGATATTGGCCAATCGGTATTTGGTGATTTGACGCGGACAATTTATATTGAAAATGGTTTGATAAACCAATAAATGATGTGTTTCGTAGAACGTTTATAATATAGATTTCTGCCGGCTTGCCGCTTTGCGTTTCCTGACGGTCAATTTTGATCTGTCATCCTGTCTGTGAAGGCATATTGATTATGACTCGCGAATCCGAATAAATCAAATAATTTTCTCTCAAATAAGCAACTATTGGTTGTTTTGAAATTGTATGCACACTAGTGTACATGAACATTACATGTACATTTTAGGTGTATATTACCAAGATTTCATAAAGACTAAGAATTTCGAACTTCAGAAATTAAAAAAGCTTTTTTTTCAAAAGGATGGGTAAAAGTTTCCTGAACTCAAATAGTAAATGTTTTTAATTCATTGGAAAGATATCACCAAGACAAACAAAATGATACCTCATTCAGTTCTGAACTTCTAAAGATAAAGGAGATGAAGAGTATTTTGTCTAAGAGACGTAATGAATCTCAACAGAGGTCTCCTGTACCCCCATCCCCCACTGCAAGAAATCCCCAGGGGCATTAATTTGAACTAATGGCTTGTCTTATCATCTCATCTTTTGAGACGTAGCCAGCCTTAATAGTGTAGCAGCTTCCTGTTGGTTCCTGCTTAGTCATGCTAAACCATCGTCATCTGAAGAGCTTTATTGCCAAGTTGTTGTTTTTGCAGAAATTAATTCCTCTAATGGCGTCGTTGTCAAAACGTACTCGAATTTATCACCGTGCGAGACTTTCATAATATCTACGTTAGATGTTTAATATCCGCACTTATATCTCCGATCGCTGAATCAAAATGATCTTGATGTTGAACAAGGGAATCGGTGGTGTAGTTGTTAGAGGCCGGGCTCATAATCAGTAGGTCCTAGGTTGGACTCTCGGAAATGGAAAGAGCAACTTTCGTTCACCTTTGAGTCCTTGAGCTTAGCCCTATTTGTTTCTCTCCAACCAGAGGTAAATTGGTTCGTAGCTAGGAGAGATGGTCAATATTGATGTTGAGGTGTAAAATTTTCATGGACATCAGAAAGTAAGGCAAATTGTGCAAAGTCCTTCAGTTCAAGAAAACATAGGCCTTGCGCCAAATCCAAAAAGCTGTCATCCATGACATCATTTTGGGGACAAAGTGCTCTTATCATGATCGCATCACATCACTTAGTTATCAGTTTGCCACAATCTAATGCTAAGAAGAACAGCTATTTTTGCAAGAACTCTTGTTTCATGTGCAGCAATACCATATCACGGAAAGAGCATGTTTTACTCTGCTCCCAAAATGGTGCCCGAATTCAAAAACCATCAAGTCCCACATTTTCAACCTCAGTGGGGTCAACTATATCAAGCTATGCTTCAAGCTTCTCGCTCCATGCTAATGCTGTCACTAGCATTCTTTGTAAAGTCCTCCTGCTCGGAGTGCTTCACCATTATTGACATTCTTTACGGTTGAATACGCATTCACTTGGGAAATTGAGACGGTAATTGTTCATTGATTTGCTAAATATCTTCAAAGATATCTCGCGAATAGCAAGTTGCTATAGGGAGAAAAACCGTTGCCCTGTGACCCTGTGTATTAGCTAAGAAGATTATTAATCGTTGCCTATAGATTTCATATAATTCATCTGTATCACTTGGACGTGTTCTTTTTGGTTTCCGATCTGACAAAATCTGCAGTAATCCTGGACTGTTCCATCCCCAAGGGGTCAGCTCTTGCCACAATTCCAGGATTTCGCCTAACGCTAACATATTCTCTGCCAAAACAATCCCCCTTTGAATTGCTTTGATCGCAATTATCCACATTCTGTCACTGGGGGAAACTGAGACGATATTTCTTCATTGATTAACGAAACTTCAAAGATACCTCCCTTCGGGCGAATAAACATGTAACCCTATCTGTGTACTGGCTTAGAAGGGCATTGATTGTTGCCTTGCGATTTCTCGTTTCGATAGCAGTCTCGGCCATTGGGATGGTGTTTATGACCATTACTTCCTCAACAGTTTCAGTTCCGAGTTTCGTCATGCCTCTTGACCACAAAGGTTGTTCCTCCTCAATTTGAGCATCCATCTTTCCAACCGAAACCCTCCCTCCAAGCTTACTAAACAACCCCTCCCTCCATAAACTAAACCCTTCATCCACGCCAACTAACGAGGCAGTTCTGTCGTCTCATTTCAGATCCGTCAGCAGGAAGTGTGCATCGCTCGAAGCCAGTCAGAACGTTGGCGGCTTTCATCTGCCACCAGGAAATCAAACGATAACAACCGCTGTCAGCTGATAGGGAAATACACGCAATAATTAAGAGTTGTGGCAGCAGAAGGATCGGATCATAGCTGGTGAGTAAAGTTTTCATTAACGTCTGCTGATCTGGTTCTGAGAGCATTGGCCATTGTGCGTTTCTTTGTTCTCTCTGTCGAGGAGAGATGAGACATTTCCAGGGTTGGGAAGATTTCCATTTATCCCCCTCATGTAAAGGGCCTAATTTGACGGCTGAAATGGAAAGATCTATGTCTCTGCTCTCTGTAAACTTAGAATTTTTTTAATCGGACAAGAAAAAACCATTTTGGAGGGATATTTTGCAAGTAAGGGCAGTTCTTGCGCAGATCAGTTTCCTCGATTTGGCCTGCTGAACATGTGGACAATAGGGTTTCATTCGGAAATTTGTGCATGGGAATTCCATAGTAATGACTAAATGCATCGAGTGCTTTGATTGGGAACGAGGCATGGGAAATTGAGGGGAATTGTATTGCTTAAGTCACAACTAGAGTGTGAAGTAAGCTTGATCCCCCATCTCAGGAGGCAACTGAGTTACTGTGTTATAAAAGGGGGTACAAGGTTCAAGTTGACTGCTGCATAACAAAAAAAATATCAAGGCCACAACCCTTCATGTTTTAACCCCTTCTTGTCAATCAGAACAATATCCATGTATTTTTTCAGCAAATTATCATTTCTTTGTCTATGAGAATTGTGTGTAATTGATCGATTATTGTTTACCGATAACCGATAACCAGCTATTCATGATTCTGCTATGGGCAATTCAAAGCCGTCGCCGATGCCATATCATGTAATCGGCGCTGCCCACATATTCTGCGATCAGGCGGCAGAGGGCAAAGGTCAACAGTCTGGGTCATTTGCATAAATATGGAAAATGACTTTAGAAAATTGTGCTTAATCTAAGTTTTTCTCCAAATCCGAGGAAAATGATCCTTTGCAAATGCCATATTATGTAAGCATCGTCACCAGCATACCATATACATGAATATGGGACTGGCTCTTCATTTTAGGCCTGAGAACTGCCAAAAAATTGCAACTTTGGGGCCATAACTCCAATCACATGACTAATCAAGTTTTGCGGGAAGTTGTGAGCTATTGGAAGGGAAGTTGTGAGCTATTGGAAGTTGTGAGCTATTGGAAGGGAAGTTGTGAGCTATTGGGAGTTGTAAGCTATTGGAAGGGAAGTTGTGAGCTATTGGAAGTTGTCGAACATATTGTGTAGCCATATCTTAATCATGTAATCATCGTCTTCACTCACCCTGCAATACATTTTGGAGGCTATTTTGACGTTAAAACATAATTATAAAAAATAAGAATGAGTTATTTTTGTACACAAATACATTATTTTTATTTCTATGGTTACTAAAATTGACAGGTCCTGTTCGGTCTGAACCCCAGATCAATAAAAACCGAATTTCACTGAAATCCGTGTACCGCGGAACCCCAAACTATGCTGACATATTGACAATTGGACAATAGTCAGACCTTCAGATTTCCGTTCACTCCAACAGCACATCATGCTAGAATGTCACCAACTCTTCTTGGCCGCCACCCTCATTCTAATATAGTCGTCAATTCTCTAATTCAATTCACCCTCGCCAGTTAATCAATCTAGGGAACTGACACGGCGTAAAATCGCTGCGTGCTCGAAATTTCCTACCGTATATTTGATCGGAAAAGATCTGACAATGCGAGAGTTTGAAGTAGATTTGAAAAATCTCTTGGGGCTAATAAAAAACGGAGCCGAGGCTAAAATCAGCGTTTTCATTCACAAATATTCTCGATCGGTTTAGTGTTCATTCTAGTCCTATTCACGCTGTATCAAATTGACAAACTTTATGTAAAGCTGAAAAAATACTATTGTGCAAACTGCCAACTTTCAGCTGGCATTCTATCATTGTGGATTTTTGCAAGTACAGTGGAACCTCCCTTAGCTGACACCTCTCTTTTAAGGACACCCTCTCTATTATGGACACTAGTTTTGGTCTCAAATTGGTCATCTCCATTCATTTTGACCTCTCTAATGAGGACACTTCTCTATTAAGGACATTTGACAGTCCCGAGGGTGTCTTCAATAGAGAGGTTCAACTGTAGTTCTAATTCACGAAAACATTGCCAAAATGCGTTTTTCATTCAGAGTTTATGGTATGGAATCTAGATTTTTCTGATTTTTGTTTCCGACAATTTTCCTGCGGCCACATCTGTTTACATGAATGTGGCATGTTGGTAATTTCTATGACCACTACCCTCTTACGAATTCACTACTGGAGTCTAGTCGCCAAAATGCATCAGTGATGTTCAGTCAAGTGAAATAGATGGCGAATCCAGTGAGACTATCTTACGTGATGACGTTGCAAAACAGAGATAGAGTCTATAATAGTATCTGACAGAATAGTAGATATTCTACAATATCGGGTGAGAGAGTCAGAATGGGGTTGAGGGTCCCTTAAGTCTTCCAGATTGGTCTGATACTAGGGAGTCAGTTGCAAAGTTGTTAGAGGGCTGCGCTCATGAACAGGAGGTCTTGGGTTCTACTCTGTGAACGATCACCGCTGCGTTGTCTTGGAGTCCTTCAGCAAGATACTTAACACTTAATTAATTCCTCCTTGAATCAGATGTAAGCAAAAGATCCCATCAAATTGAATGGTATCAGTAGCTTGCAAGGGACTCCTCTCCTTGGCCGAAGACAGTAGTCTTATTTGTGCTGTGCTCGTTCGATCCGAATACCAGTTCGTAAAAAAGGACAAAGTAAATGTGATAAAACTGGCCCGAATGATCTCTAAACTGTACTCACCTGAGACTCACTGCATAGCACATTCTCAGGTCAGCTGTGGTGAGTTCAGGTCTGCCAATAAACCCAATTGGCACTTAAAACCATAGCAAAGAGCATTGACGAGCGGTTAAACTATGCCATAGAAGATGTTGATGAGATGGCAGGGCCGACAAGTTTACCCATCTGTGCATCAGCCTCCTTTCCCAAAGTCCAGGTAACCTCGACCCTATCCCCAGTGCAGCGGGGGGGTCAAGGAAGCCTTGTTGATTTACCCGAGGCGAACCATGCATTTTCACTGCATAGAGTGGATGCACTGTCCATACCGAGCGCTCTGATATTGCAGATTATTCACTTGGCCCGAGGTTGCCCATCTTTGTGAAAAACACATGACCGGACACCCGAAGCCAACGCCCCCAAATCTAATTCATGACGAATGAAATGCCATCAAGTACCAGTCTCTGTAATGAGTGAATGGGGGAGACTGGTGAAAGAGTCTACCTTTCCCATCCAGTGCAAAAATGACATGGTTATCAGCGGTCGTGAAAAACGACGCATATTCTCTGGTTTTATAGTTACTGCGTAAATAGCCATATAATCCAGCATGTCAGCTATCTTGATGACTCACGTATCACAGTTAACGTCTCGTCTCAGATGGCAAATTCTGATATTGATGTCTGAACGACAGCGTTTTGGTTCCGGGATGATGCTGCGTAATGGATAGTATCAAACCTACATTCAGGACCATCTCGCATGAGATCATATCGATGGTTTGGTAGGAGTCTTTGCTCATGTTATCATCCATTTTGTCCTCGACAGAGAGTGCCTGCGACGAATTAGCCATGGTGTACCCCCATTTCGCCTACACCCATTTCGCCTATTACCCATTTCGCCTATACCCATTTCACCTATTACCCATTTCGCCTTTTCATAATTTTGCCTATACCCATTTTGCCTACACACATTTCGCCTATTCACCATTTCGCCTATTACCCATTTCGCCTATTACCCATTTCGCCTATTACCCATTTCGCCTATTACCCATTTCGTCTATTCATCATTTCGCCTATACCCATTTTGCCTACACCCATTTCGCCTACACCCATTTCGCCTACACCCATTTTACCTATTCACCATTTTGCCTATACCCATTTCGCCTATTACCCATTTTGCCTATTCATCATTTCGCCTACACCCATTTCGCCTACACCCATTTCGTCTATTCACCATTTTGCCTATACCCATTTTGCCTATTACCCATTTTGCCTATTCATCATTTCGTCTAGTCACCATTTCGCCTACACCCATTTCGTCTAGTCACCATTTCGCCTACACCCATTTCGTCTAGTCACCATTTCGCCTGCAAAAAATTCAATTTTCATCTACTGTAGATAGCAGTGGGGTATGTGGGGGGTCAACTTTTCAACACTAGTGACACCTGGTAGTGTGACGTTGTTTGACATGATCGTTGATGCGTCATTACGATAGCTCCCACTTTGTTGGGCGGATGCAGAAAGTACCACTAAACACAGATAGGAGGGCGCACTTGAACAGGGCTCTTGCCTTCAAAGTGGTGCATAGAAATGGCAATTTGATAGATTGATTGAAAATTGGACCGACGTTCTTACAGTCTGTATGATCTCCTGCGTATCACCTCATGAGCATGAATTGTAAGACTGATAAGTGATAGCAATGGGTTAAAATAAGTTCTTCCGATCTTTTCATAAAAAGATGGGCGAATATCAAAATACGGCAACATTAAAAATCGCATTGAAAAAAAACTGTGATGTTTTCCGAAAAGGTACATGATGAGTGCAGATCTTTTTTCACAGCGCCGATGACATTTACGGAGAGGCTTCTGTTTGATGAATGTGATGTCGCTTTCAGGCTCATGTTGCTGATGATGGCTGTCACAGTTTGATATAAGAGTGGAGGAAAAATATATCTGTTTGCGCGGCTGGGGGATATTTTTCTCCTTTGAGGAACGGAAATGAGGGATTATTTGCTGATACTGCTATGAACAAGGGTATGACCTGAATGGCACATCCGATGTCGCATCCTAAATGGCCTATCCCATGTCCTGCTGGGTATAAACTGATTTTCATGGCAATTTTTCCATCCAACAAAATCACGTTAGTCTGTTGGGGACAGCAATCTTAGAGTCCTGAATATTACCGTACTGCTTTTAAAACATTTTAGCATTTTGAAAAGGGAAAAGAATGGGGCTATTTAGAAAGTCGTACCGAAGAACATTGGTGCCATAAAACAAGGATGATTGCTGTAAAAGATCATTCCCGCTAAACATGTCAATAGGTTTGTTGCAGATAGCAGTCACAGATTTTCAGCCCTGCTGGAAATGTGTACGAAGCTTTTTCTGGAGTGGCCAGAAGGCGTGTTTTGGCCTTCAACTATCTTTTTGGTGGTGGGGGAGGCAAAAAATTGAAAACAAACAGTGATATTGTTAAAAAAGGGCTGTTGAGACCTTTCCAACAATCGATCATTTCTCAAGGTCTTGATGAATAAAATCCAAAGTCAAGAAGAAAAGATATCACATGACGATTAAGTATGCAATTTGATGGCAAGGTGGCTTGCAAATGAAGCACGAACTAATGATACGCGAGTTCTCCATTCCAAGATATTCTGTTATTCAAGCCAGAGGGTATGCCCTGCAGCACTACTCTCACAAACTCATCAACAAGGAACTTTCAGTTTGTGGCGAGCTAGGAGGCTTATATGGTGATATGCAAGATGTGGTTTCTGATGTATGGCTCGAGGCAGCGACTATAAACTAGGATCAAGCTATTGTGGGCTGAGCTCCGAGTTTGCCGCTATGAGGGTCTGCCTGTCATCACCAACTTATCAACGAGGAAGACCATCTCCTCGTTTCAGGCGAGGTAGGAGATTTGTATGGTAATGAGCAAAATATGGTTCCTGATGTATGGCCAGAGGCAGCTGATAACTGGGATGAGGAGGTTGTGGTCTTTGCTCAGGGTTTGCTCCTATGAGGGTCTGCCTGTTGTCACCAACCTAGCTACGAGGAACGCCCTCTCAGCATTTGAGGCCAGGTTTAAATGGTAATAAGCAAGATATGGTCTGGTCGCTTTTACTCTGATCGGGAGATGACAGGCTGAGCTCAGGGTCTGCCACTCTGAGGGTGTGCCTACTCTCACCAACTTGGCAATGAGGAATGCCTTCTCCACATTTGAGGCCAGGTTGGAGCTTTATATAGATATGGTTTCTGATGTACGGCCAGAGGCGGCTGCTTACTCAGATCAGGAGATGGCAGGCTGAGCTCAGGGTCTGCCTTAAAGAGGGTCAGTTTGCTCTCGCCAACTCTCATCAGCAACGAGGAACACCTTCTCCACATTTGATGTCAGGTAGGAGATTTATATGGTAATAAGCAAGATATGGTTTCTGATGTATGGCTAGAGGCTGCTGCTGCTGCTAACTTGGATCAGGAGGTTGTGGGCTAAGCTCCGGGTTTACCATTCTGAGGGCCTGCTTGCTCTCACCAACTTGGCAATGAGGAATTGGCTTCTCCTGGTCCTGGGGGAGGTAGGAGGTTTAGATGGTAATAAGCAAGATATGGTTTCTGATCTTTGGCCAGAGGCGATTGCTAACGAGGATCAGGAGATTGTTGGTGAGCTCAGGGTTTGCTGCCTACTTGACATCCATGTTCTTTGAAACGTAAGTCTTTTGTCATTTTATAGAAACACCACCTGCCCCACTCGGCCCTTATTCCCGAAGGTACTGAAGATGCCGAGGGGAAAATTCGAAGTAATTTCCGTGGAAAAACACTGCATGTTTATAGAAAGAACTGAACTAGATTTCCATTATGGAAAGACCACCTTCTAATGCCAGGTACTTTGCACTCGGTCTCCGTACCTAAAACCATACTGAGGAGAAATGGAACGAATTCTTACGGCTAGCAAAGGAGGCTAATCCTCCCTGGTGTGCAATAAAATGGCAGGATCAATCACGAAAATGGCCCGTGATTCACCATTCGGTGATCATCATCGATTTGGAAGTGTGGAGCTAGACGTTGCCATGGGGTGTGCTTGGTATGGTTGGGAAGGAAGCAGGTGTTGATGAGGAAAGTCTTAGTAGAATGAGAGAAATCTTTTTCTGATTTATGAGAATTTCTTTCCCAAAGCTCTTGGGCTCTGATTTCGTTTGAGACGGTTTGGAGTGATCTCAAGGAAATGTTGCCTGGAAGGAATCTAGTGCTCATTATAGATGGGATTGTGGCAGGTGTTGAACAGGAAAGTCTTAGTGGAATAAGTGAAGTCTGTTTCTGATTTATGAGAATTGTCTTTCCAAAAGATATTTGGCTCTGCTGTCCTTAGAGATGCTAGTTGTTACGATCTGGAGGAACTGGTTTGGTAGCTATGAAAGGGTAGAGATTTAGATCTGTGTCTAAAAATTGAGTGTTCTTGGATAGGAGTGAGCACATGAGGTGTTGAAGAGGAAACGTCCAAGAGAAAAATCCTATTCTGATTTATAGGG
Organism: Lineus longissimus; assembly: GCF_910592395.1. NCBI lineage: Eukaryota > Metazoa > Nemertea > Pilidiophora > Heteronemertea > Lineidae > Lineus > Lineus longissimus. The sequence goes on from NC_088326.1 coordinate 4,080,102, forward strand.
GCTATTACTGTGGAATGAAGACAGATGTTTAGTGTTGTGGATTCTACAATTTGTTTAGATTATTTTGAAAAGAAAGAATGCGTGGACACCGCTAGGGGATGTGCTTGATAGGAGGAGAGTGTGACAGGTGTTTCCTACATTAGGCAGGAAATGTTCGAGAGAGAAATATTTTTCGGATTTATGGGCGTGTTCGCTGTAAAAGACTATGTGCTCTGCTGTTCTTTCTGTGAAACTGTCGAATGAAGACAGTTCACTGATATGCACTCTCTGATATAGGCAAGAAAATATAATCAAAAGATGCAGAACGAACGAGAAATTTACATAAACTTGAGCGTTATCGCAATCCTTGCGTAGACCAGATTCAATCGGAAGATCACAGATCATTGCTACGCAGGGTATAAATCGTGTGCATTGACCACTGTGTAAATGAAGCCATTAGTTCACCTGCCCTCAGGTCAGAAACGGTAGGGAAACTGAACCTGAGACCTTCACAGTAAAGACCCCTCACATCACCACTTATCCCTCTTGACATACAAGATCTCGGCCTGTTGATGAATCGGACTGGTCACCGCCATTGCAACTAGCAACTGCCCTCACCGCTTAACCACTGAATTCCTTCTTGATATTCAAGTGGCCATTCCTGACAACATTGGTCAATCTGGCATCTGGGCACAGGTTTCTAACATATTGCGGACACATAATCGTGGACGGAATCCATAAGAAAGCAACCTAGGTGATTATTGTCCTATGATGAATGCCTCATTTGATGGTAGATGCGGCCATGGAATGGGCTGCAGGTCAGCCTGAGGAATGTGGATGCAGTCTGAAGAAGGGTGCCACAGGTTGAGTCTGAGGAAAGGGTATGCAGGTTGAGTTTGAGGAATGGGGCTGTAGGTCGAATCTGAGGAATGGGAATGCAGGTCAGGTCTGAGGAGTGCGGCTGCAGGTCAGGTTTGGGAATGGGGCTGCTGGTCAGGTCTAAGGAGTTGGGCTGCAGGTCAGGTCTGAGGAATGGGGCTGCAGGTCAGGTCTAAGGAAAGGTCAAGTCTGAAGAAGGGGTTGCTGATGGAGTTTTAGGAATGACATGTTCTGGATATTCTTTAGCACTGGTCACTCTAACTGTGAGCTCCTCTTGAAATAAAAGCAACCTCCTCGCGACATCGGCCAATCTGGCATCAGGGTTTGAGATTTCAACATACCCCAGACACACGATCACGGCAGAATCCGTATGAAAGCAACATAATGGGTGATTATCATCTGATGATTAAATATGCCTCATTTAACCATTGATTCTGCAATTGCATGCGCCACTCAAGGAACTCGATCCTACTACGAATCCATACAGGTCTAATGACTTCTTATTAATCTTGGTTCCAGGGATCTTGGGCGTGCTCCGGTGTTGAAGTGTGCTTGATTGAATTTTGTGGAGAGGCTAGGTCAATTCTGGTGGATTGCATGTTGAATTGCGTATTCGACACCAGGGATGGCGTGTAAGGATCTATACGGGTTCAATGGCTTCTTACAAATCTTGCTTTTGGGGTTCTTAGATGTGTTCTGGCACTGTTCTGTTGTTGAAGTGTGCTATTGAATTATGTGGCAAGGTCAGGTCAGTTCTGGGGAATGACAAGTTTCCACTAAATGCCACTGGTGGGATGTCAATGAGGTTCAGACCTGAGGGATGCTGTGGCTCGTGTTTCAAATCCGAGTAGGTGGTCATCTTCTTCCAAATCTTGCTAATGGTTCTTGTTGAAATGTGCTCAATTGAATGGCTGAACTGTGTGAGAGTGCAGGTCAATTCGGAGGATCTTCACACCGGTGTTCTGGCTTGAGTAATCACACTCCCCAAGATCTTTTTGATGGGGAAAATCCATACTCAAGTCGATGACAATTAAGATACAATGCGACCTTTGCACACCTGATGATGGTCGTTTCACCCAGCAAAACTGTTGCTGATGTGGCTGAAATGAAACTGTAAATAGATCGTCTCTAGATCTTGGCTTCGAAGTAACGTATCCGCTAGATATTGCTGCCAGAGGAGATATCTTAACGGTAAAGTGTCTCGCAATAGATTCAATCAGGATTGATTAGATTTTGAAACGAGGTGAGGTGAGGTTAGTGGAATATTCCAGCAGGATATTGGTGATTGTCAGTTCCTGTTGCCTTAAATGGATGTTCCGGGTGGAGCATTTTGTTGTCATGTGCTCTCAACTCATTTGTGAGACAGGAGGCCATGAAAAGGAGACATGGCAGAGTATGATCAGGAACTTGAACTGTTTTGCTCTATTCGTTATCGTGCCACTGTATGAACCCAGCCGATCCCTGAGGTCCCAGAACCTAGGTTTGCTCCTAGTACCCAGGTACCGCCTGGCATCATATGGTGGCAGAAGTTTTGTGGTGTATGCTACACAACTCTGGAACAGACTAGACATGAATGTGCGAAATGCTCCAACTGTGAACACATTCAAAAAGGTGCTGAAGTCGAGATTATGGTGACTTTGTTTTCAAAGCGCAGCCGAGCAATCATACGTTATTGGATAATTGCGCTATATAAGTCTTATTTGAATTGAATTGAATATTGGCGGGCCAATTCTCAATCGGCCCAGCCGTCCAAAAAGATTCAAACTATGAATTACAACTCTCGTTTTGATAATCTGAAGGTACTTTCAGTCTACTAAGCTATCGGGTTGGAATATATTACTTGGGAGAGAAATCAATACATTGGTGTTTATTTTGTATCTTTACATGTCTCAGGTATTCATTTCTAAAAGAGTCTTTATGAAAATCCTCTTTAACAAATTATAAAAAACTTTCTTATAAGTTATAGATTCAGATTTTTTTTCTCGAAATGCGTTGGCTTGACTGTGAGATTGTCTCTGTACCATGCAGCTTGGTATAAAATTTTGGCAGATATCAATTCAGTGAAACGTTGACTGAATTGTGTCGGAAGCTAGCCTGAGGGCATCCTGGCATAACCAGTGGTTTTGATATATACTCTGCCAATCGATACAATTGCGGATTCTATATAACAAATGTCGCGAAATCAAAATGGTGAAATTCTATCTTTTTTAAAGAAATTTTTACCAATCGCAAAAATGATTATGCACAAAACTTTATAGTTTGGCAGCGCCAGGAGCTCAGATTTTATATTTTGAAGAAAAAAACATCAAACGAATAAAATTTTAAAACAAACACCTGAGGTGACAATTTTTACCATTGTCTGGCTTGCATGAAAACAATGCTCACACCCATGAACTCGTTTTGAATTATTTTCAAAATTGAGAAAAAATATACGGCTGGATCCAGGACAACCTCGGATTCTTTCATCTGTAGGTGCACAATGGTATTTGATGTGTATAACTGGGGAGATTGGAATTTTCTCCTCTGGCAGATTTTTATTTTGAGCATCCCAGGTCCTGGGAATATCGTATTGTTTTGCATGGCCCCTTATAGCAAATTGCAGTGTGTTGAATTATAACCAATAATTAATAAATGTATGCCCATGACATTTCTTTGTTTTGAAACGGCACTTTCAAGGCAAGTGCAGTTGCAATAAATTGGGAAGGCCTACATGTCTAGCACCAAAGTAAACTCCAGGCAGTCTAGATTGTTGTAATAGGCACCTCGCACGTCGTCCCTTTTGGGATGAAGTGTTGGTCTGTCCTGAGCATTATGCGGATGGATTAGGATATGCATTAGGTCTCTCATTTGAAGAACTTCTGTCAATTGTGATACCATCTTTTGAAGTAGAGACGGTTGTCGACCAGGTGATATTCTTGAGTCACCACTCTCTTCTGCCAAAGCAATTGTTATTCCAGCGCATGACATGCCGAAACCACAAATCACGAACCCCGGTAGTCCCGTGCCAATTCTGGTCTTGTCTATGACCCCTTAGGGACACGGTTACCACAGCAGGCCGAGATAACATAATATCATCTATTGCGACCATGGAATGGATGGTTGAAGGGATTCATTGAACGATTGTACCCTTTAGGTTCAACAGCATATCTTGGTTTCAGGTTGACAAAGCTTGGAGAGAGTTGAGGCTATATGCACTTCCTCCCTTTCAAACCTTGGTGAAGACTTGAAGGTTTCAGACAGTGACACACATTTAAATGAAGTTTTAAAAGTACTTCTGGATTTGAAATCTCTGCGTTGCATCTGACACCATTTATACCACTTAATGGATCATTTGAGGGATCAAATCAACCTTTCCCAGAAGTTTTGACCTTTTTGCTTACAGTGCCATTTTTCGTGAAATGGAGTATAGTCTCTTGGTTCGCTTACTGTATTTCTGATCCCCACCTTGCCCTGTTTATCTGGCCTCGTCCAGATGAATTGTCTGAGCCATCTGACTATCTCAGAATAGCCATTTGTGAATGCGAAGAAAATCGACTGGATCCCGCTTTTGTCATATTGTTGTTGTCCGGGCGATCGGCACAGTATGGAGATTTCGGATACCATGGAAATACCACAGGGAGTATAAAGCAAATCCATAAAGTCACCGGGTACCCTGGCCTAAGTAATGATTAATTCTTGTGGCTGATGCAGTCGCTAGAGGCTCAGATGCACACATTGTAGTCCACGCTGACCAAGTATAATCTTCTAAAATTGATTCAGATGTCGAGAGTTCTCTGCTAAGTTTTCTTTTATCCTGGTGGTAAGCTTAGATTTTGTGGAAGTTTAAGTTTTTCCTCAATTTGATGGTCTGGTAGTTCTGATAGTAAGAAGCAGAAAACCCTTCTAAAAGTGCCTTTCATATCTGGTCAAACATTTCTTAAACAGAAAAACCTTTGTAGCTTTGAAGAAAATGAATTGTAATGGTCTGATAGCAGTGGAAAAAATTGTATGTGGTCTGGTGCCCCAACAAACCAAAATTTTCAGCAGAGGACAGTTTTATCTCAGATTCTCTCACATAATACCTGCATGACTGAAGAGGCAATGTTCTTTACAGTATCGCAAAAAAGCCAATTTTTATGGCAGCAGCAATCGGAGCAGAATTTTCGGAGGCAGATTTGTGCTCGGTGTGGCTTCCCGTTTATCCAGGATCCACAAATAGGAATCTGAAGCATCTCAGCCATGTCAATTCTGATAAAATGAAATTGATTGATGTGTCATCCTAACATGGTCTGAGGGCAGTATCTTGAATTGATGGCCATGTTTTTGCCAGGTAATGGCTCCTCAGGGGAAGGGTTGAGTCCAAGGTGATCTGATAAGGACAGTGGCTGCTATTACTGGGAAGTGAGGTGGCACAGTTGAAGGGCTTCTGACTTGTGATCAGAAGGTGGGGGATTCAATGCTTGGTCAGTGCCAGATTTTAACTGGATTGAACTGGTCTGCCTTGATTGATATGCCATCCAGACATGGTCTGAAGTGATCTTGAGACCACAACAGGAGAGGGAAGACAAGTTTGGTCTTGTGATATTGTGGACTCCTCTTTGGTCTAGGTGCCAGAGTTGGATACTTACAAGTATAGCGAAATCTGCTGATAAAATGAAAATGATTGACCAGCCATTCAAACATGGTCTAATGACAGTATCTTGAATTGATGGCAGTGTTACCAGGTAATGGCTCGTCAGGGGAGGGGTCGAGTCCAAGGTTGATCCGATAAGGACGGTGGCTGGTACTATAACTGGGAGGAGAAGGGCTTTTGACTTGTGTTCTTCAGGTTAAGGATTCAAAGCTTGGTCAGTGCCATTTGGCACTTTGAACTGGCCTGAAGTAGTCAAGTCAAGCCTTGATTTCTACTGAAAGGTTTCTGGACTGTCTGTTGGGGTTTCTTTGGTGGTAAGCTTCAAATACAAGGAAGCAGTCCTTTTCATTGAAGAGTCACATGAAAGCCGGAATGTGCCAATACAATGTACTTAGTCTTCACATATCTTTTGGCCAAGGTAGTTGAAAATGTGTACCTGACAGCTGGAAGCAGATGTTTTTAATGTAACCTTGAGACAGAGCTATTTGGCTGTAGCCCAGATGGTTTTCTCATAGCGAGAGACACCAGACTAGTCTGCTCGTTAACTGAAATTGATCAATGTGCTTGCCAAATGAGATCTAATGAAAGATCTTGAATTGCTGGGGCCCAACCGGAACAGGTAATGGATTACCCAGTCTGACATGTTAATGGCTGATCTCACGCCTGACTCTGTCTGGCCTCGATGTCTGCCAAGCTGTGGTTTCCAAAAGCTGTACTAAGGGGAGAAATTTTCATTGAGATGAAAATTTGTTTCAGTTTTGGGTGATGAACCCCAGAGGCTTATCGAATGAGATCATGATTTGCTGGGGCTCAATTGGACCAGGTAATGGATTATCCAGTCTGACATGTTGGAGGCTGATCTCACTTAAGAGGACTGCCTGATATGTCTGACAACTTGTGGTCTCAAATAGCTACTAAGAAAAGAAATTTTCATTCACTGAGATTTAAATTTGTTTCAGTTTTGGGTGATGAACCTCAGAGGCTGATCGAATGAGTAAAATGCTTGGACTCTACCGAAACAAGCTTTGGGTTATCCAGTCTGACATGTTAGAGGCTAAGCTCCCGCAAGAGGACTGCCTGACATGTCTGACAAGTTACGGTCTCAAGAAGCTGTACTGAGGAAACAAATTTTATTCACTGAGATAAAGTTTTGTTTCAGTAACCTCCGAGGCTGATCGAATGAGACCTTGAATCGTTGGGGCACCACTGGAACAGGTATAAGATTATCCAGTCAGACATGTTAGGGGCTAAGCTCACGCAAGAGGACTGCCTGACATGTCTGACAAGTTGTGGTCTCAAGAAGCTGTACTGAGGAAACAAATTTTATTCACTGAGATAAAGTTTTGTTTCAGTAACCTCAGAGGCTGATCGAATGAGATCTTGAATCATTGGGGCTCCACTGGAACAGGTATAAGATTATCCAGTCAGACATGTTAGGGGCTGAGCTCTGGTGGCCAAGTCCAGATTTGTGCATAATTGAGTGATGACAATCCTTTATATCCTCTTACCATAATACCATTCTACTAGTTCCAATCGCGGATCGGCAGAACAAGCCTCTTCCTTTGGTAAGACTCTGAAACCCACTCGACGATGCGACTTCGTTACATTACTAGTAGCTTCTTGAACAGTAGATGATTGTTTACCCAGTGCTGACTCGGCAAATATTCATCTATCTCCAGGAGACGGCCTTAAATTATTAATTGCGATCGCAAAAGAATTTAATCATGGTTACATGTCATGTCCGCGAGATTATTCAGAATTTACTGACATTGGTGGACGCATTACCATCGAGAAAAGATTATAGGTTATAACTTTGATAATAAAGAGATATGATCAACTTTTAACTATTTCAACCCCAATGTTGCCAGTTGATGTCTTTGGTGATGTTGTCTGCTCATTGGACTTACAGGCTAAAGGTCATTAAGTGCGTGAACAAATTAACTCTATTTTGTCTCCTCTTGGTTTCAAGTAAAACAGACTAATATGAAGTGAGGTGTCAGCCAAATAGGCCACAGGGTCATGCTTTGGAGTGATGCACCTGTCTAGTCTGCAGGTCAGTGGTAGCGAAAGGGTTATTCCTTTTGCCACCGAGTCAGATCTGATAGTAGCAAGGATTAGCACAATTCCGACTGCCACTCTGACTGAAACTCTGAGATGGAATAGTAGCCACCTATGGATACTTTTGATTTAAATTATTTGATGGACGCGAGCCATTGATGAAACACTGTCAATGGGAGGAAGAATTTGGCGTCTTAAATCGATTGCGTGCATAAACCGCGAATATTGAAGGCGTATTCCTATTCCTGTCGATTTCTTACGAATAGGAATACAACATCAATATTCACGATTTAAGAGCAAAATAGATTAAAGACGCTGATTCTTTTTCCCACGTGTGATGGTTTTCCAGTAGTGGAAACCATCCATCAAATCATTTAAATCGCGGTTGCCCATTGGTTGCTGCTATTAGCTCTTGGAGTTTCAGTCGAGTGGGAGTCGGAATGGTGTTACTCCTCGCTAGTCTACCTTTGAGCCCAGACTTTTGCACAGAAAGCATTTTGACCTCAAATTGCCTGCATAAGTTTGATAGCAAGAAAGTAGCTCCCAAATAATGGAAAGTTTGGAAAATATTGATTGAAAATGCTATAGTTAGGTAACCAGATGATTGAGACGTTGAGTCTTAAAGGGACAACTTGGACGTGTGATTCACCTGACCAGGGGGATAATACCCCTGTTTGACACCATGCACCGCCACCAGTAGTAACACCAGTGCTGTGGATCTCTAATAATGATTTTCACCAGTGTTAAGAGGCAGTTTTGGACATGGCTTGTGAATTTCAAGCAGGCCTATGGTTACATCCTGATCAAGTGCATTGTTCATTGCAGTTTGATGTTTTTTCAATGATCCTGTTTGGTGACATTGCGGGCCTGCTTTAAAGTGATACTATGATGTGATTTACAACTTTGCGGAAATACGTCCGCTTTTAATTGTTGATCACAAATGTAAAGCTCAAATTTTCCATTTTTGATTAGATTTATTATAAAATCGCTGAATGGAAACCACCGCGACTGCGAAAACGTTCATGTTGTGACGTCATCAACGAAAACGTCGTCGAAGCGAGCCGTCCATCAATTTCTCGAAAATGTGCATTTCGATTCGAAAACCTTACCGATTTATGAGAAAGTGACGTAGTCATTTGTCAAAAACCGAAATTTGACACGAGTTACCCTTTAAGCCATTTTTGTATGAAAAACAAACGTATTTCATGCCCAAGTTGTCCCTTTAAGTGCAACCAAGTAGGAAGACAACTCCGGATGTTTCTTTGAATGATACAAGATGTGCGTTGTAGGAGTTAATGGGGGACTGACATCAGAGCTGACGGTTTAACCATTGTCTCATCCAGGTTACGGCTTGGATTTCAACGGATGCGGGTTGAAACTCCATCTCGTAATATCTTTTGTGCTAATGTCAAAGTGCTACAGATATTTTTTGTGTCTTAAAATGACATTTCTGGTGAGAAAAACCTCTGAGCATAGAAAAAGTATGAGGCAGGAGTAAATTGTGAGATGCATAAAACCTGACGATTTTGTTATTGTGTTGCTTTGGCCTTGGGAGAAAGGCTTGGCTTTTAACATATCACATTTCAAACATGATAGCAACTCCGATTTCTTCTAATGTACAGTACGGTTATGATAAATAAATTTTTATTGTTGCATTCTCGTCAAATGGTAAAAAAGGTATTCGTACCTTAAAATTACATTTCTGATGAAAAACGCCTTCAAGCATGTTCTGAAATGACATTTCAAACATGTTAGCATGTCCTACTTCTTCTAATGTACAATACGGTTATGATTAATAAATTGAATTTAATTGCATTCTCCTGGTAAAAAAAGAGTAAAAAGGTAATTGTACCTTAAACAAATTTCTGGTGAAAAACTTCAAGCATGTCATGAAAAGATATAATAATAATAATCATGAGACTTATATAGTGCTATATCCAACTGGTTGGGAACGCCCCATGTGCCACCTAGGGCACGAAGGGTCCTAAGGTAAAAGGTAAGGATATCCAACTGGTTTCAGTGGCTCAAAGCGCTTCAAATTATTACCCCTAACTATTTGCCTGTACTATTGTGATTCAAGCTCTACTCTCTGGGAGTATTACAGGTCCGAGCTGCAGCTATACAGTGCTCAGGACTAACAGTCATAGTACGCCATCTCTGCCAGCTAGGTACCCATTAACTCCTGGGTGGAGGGAAGCAAGTAGGGTAAAGTGCCTTGCTCAAGACTAACAGTCATAGTTCGCCATCTCTGCCAGCTAGGTACCCATTAACTCCTGGGTGGAGGGAAGCAAGTAGGGTAAAGTGCCTTGCTCAGGACTAACAGTCATAGTTCGCCATCTCTGCCAGCTAGGTACCCATTAACTCCTGGGTGGAGGGAAGCAAGTAGGGTAAAGTGCCTTGCTCAAGACTAACAGTCATAGTTCGCCATCTCTGCCAGCTAGGTACCCATTAACTCCTGGGTGGAGGGAAGCAAGTAGGGTAAAGTGCCTTGCTCAGGACTAACAGTCATAGTTCGCCATCTCTGCCAGCTAGGTACCCATTTACTCCTGGGTGGAGGGAAGCAAGTAGGGTAAAGTGCCTTGCTCAGGACTAACAGTCATAGTTCGCCATCTCTGCCAGCTAGGTACCCATTAACTCCTGGGTGGAGGGAAGCAAGTAGGGTAAAGTGCCTTGCTCAGGACTAACAGTCATATATTGCCATCTCTGCCAGCTAGGTACCCATTAACTCCTGGGTGGAGGGAAGCAAGTAGGGTAAAGTGCCTTGCTCAAGACTAACAGTCATAGTTCGCCATCTCTGCCAGCTAGGTACCCATTAACTCCTGGGTGGAGGGAAGCAAGTAGGGTAATGTGCGGTGACCCTTCCGAGAATCGAACCCACAACCTCCTGATTCTGAAGCCAGTGCTCTAACCACTAGACCACTAATCTCCCCGTATGATGTGGGTGTAAATGATGATTATACGCTACATCATATCTGATAAATTCTATCATTGTGTACCATAGGATGAGGTCGTATCTCAACAGATACATTGTCTAATATTGCTTTTAGTGTAATGTAACAACAACCGAAAAAACGAAAAATTCCTGAGTCTTTTCGTTCCGTTCTAGATGCCAAAAACTCTTTCTTGTGGCGTAAAGTTACATCCTTTTAGTCATTTTTATCAGCTCCCACTTTTTGTCATTCGTTCATTTCTGCGATGTGAGAACAAGAGCTGTTACATAAACGACGACAGTACTCGAATCCACAATATTTTTGTGCCTATTTATTCGTACCTGATTTGGCAGATCTAGGTTATTCGTGAAATTCACATAACTAAAACACGCGACAAAAATTGGCAGTATGCAATAATGTGCTAAAATTTCCAACTAATACTGTCAAAACCCAGTAATGATTTATGACCATTTTAGTTTGCGGTTTTGTGAAATTGCAGTTTTTACATACCATACTTTTAATCTAGCGTTTTGGCAACCCCGAACGGTAATTGCAGAGTACTCGCGATGCATGTTGAAATGTACACAAAAGCTCGCAATTGCGATCGCGATGCTTGCTATGGTAATCACGACGTTTGCTTGAAAAGACACAAGCTAAGGTTGGTGGAGTATTAGCGTGTTTTTGATAATTACAATTTGGGTTTCTCTTTAGCTGCCATACGTTTTTGAAATCATCTGTAAATGCAAATTTAAAAAAAAGAAGCACATGAATAGTTCTGGGTTGACAGTAAGCTCCATGGTATCTATTACTTCAAACAAAACATTGGTGAACAAAAAATCTGACTCATGTGACAATAGCGTACCCTGGATGCTGTAGGATGTCAGGTGAATCAGAAAAATGAGTGACTTGTATTGCAGCGTTTGTACCTCAAGGCAATGAAAAACATTTACAGTGGAACCTCCCTTAGCGGATACCTCTTTATTAAGGACAACCTCTCTATCAAGGACACCAGTTTTGGTCCCAAAATTGGTGGTTTCCATTCAATTTCACCTTTCTAATCAGGACACTTCTCTATGAAGCACAGTACTTCTTAATCCCGAGGGTGTCCTTAGTAGAGAAATTCTAAGGTACAATTTCTTGTTCTCTTGGTCAGCTGGAAGCTCTATACCAGAGGGACTTGACGGGCATGTTTTTTTCATACGACTTTCACCCATGTCATTAGAATTGGCCTCCCTTGAAGAGCTTCATAATCATCATGTCATTCATTTGTTTATTATCTTTTTCCTTGCAGATTCATATGAAAGAATCGATTTACATTTTGTGGAAATTGGCCTGATTTGAAAAGGTGAGTCAATATTCTATAAACTACATTTCATTTATTATCATTTGCTACCCTGAAATATTGGAATCATGCTAAGTAGGATGTTGAAGGCATTGCTGAGTTAGATGTTAAGGGGCTTCTGGTTAGAAAACAGTCTATGCACACGTGGCAGCGACCTGCAAGTCAATATCAGACTCAGCAATTTCCAGTTTTACCCGCAGACAAGAGATCTTCGTGTCGCACACTGCAGCGATTGTAATCACACGTGACAGCAACTCAAATTGCCCCTTCTGTGGCCCTTAACTCTTTTCCCACAGCCAGAGACAAAATTAGAAAATCATCGCAATTTTCCCCCTCGGCCAGTAGGAAAACACATCATCAAACTTTCTTTTAAACGCTCTTGTTCTCAAAAGTCCATAAAATATTTTAAGAGCTCAAGCCAATTTTCTTAATTAAAAAGCTTTGTGATACCCTACCATTTCATGACAGAGGGATGACTAGAGACAATGAAATCTATGATGTCTTAGTTGACTATTTGGAGGCGAGTCATGCGCTGTGTTTAGTTGAAACTCTTGTTCGTTTAGGTAATGAATCATTGTTCTGTTTCTTGAAAGTCTGCAACTATATAAATTTTCTTTGTTTTGGGGAAAAAATTTCAGATACGTTACTTTGATTAGTCTCGGTGTGAGTACTGGTTCTGCGTCTGCCAGCACTGGCAGCTGTTCCTGAACCGTGTTGCGTGACGGAGAGGTGGCAAGCCAAAGGTCAGTCAAGGAGCATAGGAGGTGCTCCCAGAACAGAGGGTCTGGTAGCCGTCCCCCAGAAAAATTTGCAGTTTACAAACCCTTAGATGCGATTTCCCGGCATCTGAGCAGTGAAAATAAGATCTGTATCGCACCTCTATCCCTGAAGATCGAGAACGCGTAAATTCTGCCAACATTACTCGAAGAGCAGCGCCCAGATGCTTTGGCTTCTTTGGCTGCTTCAATATTTTACACCAACCCAAGCGGTTTTGACTGCCTAACCATAACCGCTGAATTCAAAACAGGGCTTCATTAGCGCAGTGCAAAGTGCGGTTCATTCTAAATTCAGGTGTTCAGAAATGAGCGCCGCAGGGACCTGGGATGACAACCACCACCAACAAGCGATTATTGTTGCATGCGATTTTAATTGCATGTCGCAGCGACTTTGATTGCTCTTTTCCCGGGTGCTTGATGAAATTGTCAGCCGAGCAGAAGCTGTGCCAACTACCTTGATGATTTGGGTGTGGCCGTGGAATAGGAAACCAGATAGAGCAGCTTCCAATCAAATTTTCTCAGTTAATCGAGTCTACTTCATTGCGGAAATGTCACTTAATCCCATAAGTGATGGATATTGTCTGCAAAGTTGCCATCGCAGACGCAATCATCAACAACTCCACCAGTCGGTGCAGAGTCGTTGTGGGACTTCACCTGGAAATCAGCTTGCTCTATTTCGTTAAATCTGAACTGTCAGTAAACGTAAACAGTATTGCCTCCGTGACAATTTGACGGATGAAAATACAGTAGGATCCCCTTTATTGACCCTCTCTAATAAGGACACCCTGTCTCTTAAGGCTGCAGGTTTTGGTCCAAAATTGTTTGTTTCCATCAAATTTGACCTCTCTAATCTGGACACCTCTTTATATTTATACCTAGAAATGTGAAATGTAGTTGACATTTCTGATGCAAATCAGCCAGACAAGGCATACATGTATACACTAATAAATAAAATAGAGTCTAAAATGAAAAATTAAAAAGTTAACCTTTTTCTTAACACTTTCAGCGCCATCCGACGTAATTTTACGTCTTGCAATTTCACACGGTTGAGCCATCCGACGTAATATTACGTCGCGTTTTTAAATTTCCCGCTTTGTCTTCGAGGTGACTAGCAGCGCAGTATAGGGGTAAACAATTTAACTATACAGCACTTGAGGTGATAGTATGATGTTCAGCCAATGTGCTATTTATAGCCAAGATCGTCTGCATTCGAATAGGCGCAATGGCGGGTCGAAGATTGATGACGGGGGCAGATGTAGCCGAGAGTATGCCAAAAAGCGGGTATTCGGAAAGACACCAGATATTACTGTTCTATGTGTGGGGTACCATTGTGCAAAATCAAGTGCTTTGCTGACTATCATTCCAAATTAGCATTGTAAAGAGATCTAATAAAGAAGAACCAACACAGAAAATTTCATGTAATTATCTTTATTCCTTCTATTGTTTTCATAATTTTGAAAAAGGGTAAAAAGGGGCGTAACCTTGGCCCCTGGGGGAAGTACGCTAAATATGGCTGGGCGCTGAAAGTGTTAAAGTGAAATAGTTTATTTTTTTCCTCCCTCAAAGCAATTCCAGGCAGAAATTCTTTGAAGTGCCTAACTCACAAGCAATTTTTTTGGGCAATGAGCAAAATGTGGATCGTGTGCCTGTGGGTGTCATATAAATTAAGTTGGCTCTGCAACAATGTTCTTGATTGAAAGATTCCGGGGGCAAAAATCCAGCAGCAGTTGAACGAGATGAAGCTGTGAATAATTCAAACGTGCTCTCGTCCCAGAGGCATTGCCGTTCCATGTTTTTATCACCCTGCACCGTAGCGCACGCCAGAATTGTCGAGTTATCCTGTGAATTATTAAGTCGATTGTGCGATGATTCGTTTCTTTTTCTTGTTCTGTTCAGCAAGGACCATCATTTGCTAAATTGTCCAGCAGATCAGCATTTTTTATTGCTGCAACCTGAGATAATTATTGTTGTCGTGTGCGATAAAATGTTGCTGGTCTGAAGGTAAACTGGTAATGGCTGAGTTTGATGTTTGACATAAGTCACAGCGATCACCACTCTTGTTGAAGCGCATCTGCCATGACCACTGCATACAAGAGATTTTGTCACAGGCGATTATAATCGCAGGTCAGAGTAACAAAAATCGCTTATCTGCGGCACTCTTTGCCGTGTTTAACTTTCAAAATGGGGTCTTGGTAAATTTTGCAACAATCATCGTAAAGTGCCACGCAAACGACCGATATTAGTTGCTGGAACCTGCATCTGTCATGACCCTGTCACAGGTTGCAGTGACTAAAATCACCTGTTTGTGCGGCACTTGATATTGTCAGCAATGTCTTATTCAACAAGTCAGGATTAACAACGATTTCATACCAGGAATACGCTGTGAATAATAACAACCCAGTGCCAAGCCGTGCTGAGGAAGAAAGTCAAATGTTTGCCATTTGGCTCAAATGACAAATGTCATGTTCCTCGCGGAAAACTATTATTTCGAAACTAATGGACCATTTTGCTCGAGGCAGCTCTTTCAGGAGTATTTGTCTGCCCCGGTTTTGTATAAAACATTGGCTTTTCAATTTCATTTGGTTAACTCTTTTATTGGTAGAGTCTGACATGCTGTCAATTTCAGCAGAAGTGGTCCCAAAATGTTGACTTGTCAAAACTGCTATTGAAAAGCTCTCAAAATGATACAAAGTGGGATTGTTAAATGCTGTTCTGATAATAGAGGTCAAATCAAAAGAACTTTGTCAATTTCACCAAAATGGCTGTCTTTGTAGAGCAGGTGTTGTGTTAAGGGAGGCTTCCACTATTGATGTTCCATTCGACATTTTGTCGGTTTCAGCACCTGTCAGCTTAGAGACTGGAAGCCCTGTTCACTATCCAGTAATCCTTCGTGGCCTTCAAGCCTTTCTTGAGACAATATCGATTGAATGTTTTGCCTGGAGCTTTCCTTGTTATTTCCCAATGAAATGCTTCAAATTGTCCAATCTTCTTTGGTTGATGTGGCGTCTAGAAATGTCCGGTAGTTACTACTATAAAGTTGCTGCCAAATTAGTAAAAAGAGTCATGAAACTAACCATTAATTAGTAGGTCTAAAATTGCCATTAGAATGGTTAGAATTACTAATTTTGAGACTTAAAACAACTGATTTCACAGTAGAGACCTGTGTATGTCACCAACTGACGTCACCCGAGCCAGTGCTAACTTCAGACATCCGCCTGGTGGTGAGATTAGGGTATCGATATCATGATCCCAATAACCTCAGTTTGTGTGCCCATAGCCAGAGGCTTGATAACAAAACGCATATATCTTATATAACTCTCCGTGATCTGATTATCTGGTTATCTCTGATATTATCCGCTGCGTAAACACGCTGAATTATTTATCGCAGCTGAGTACCCGAAGTGTGATGAGAATCTCTGGTAAGTGGAGACAATTTCTCCTCAGCAAATATCACATAATAATTGTTGGCAAAGTTGTACAGTAGAACCTCTCTATTAAGGACACCCTTGGGACTGACAAGTGGTGTCCTTAATAGAGAGGTGTCCTGATTAGAGAGGTCAAATTGAATGGAAACAACCAATTAGGGACCAAAGCAAGTGTCCGTAATAGAGGTTGTCCTTAATAGAGAGGTGTCCGCTAAGGGAGGTTCCACTGTACTTCTAAAGATAGTGTGTGTTGTGGGATTATTGTATAATTAGCAATTTTTCGATTGGATGAGGTTCAGATCTCGAAACCTTTTAACTCTTTATTGGCTCACCGGTAGGTGAGTCTATGTCATACCACAATGTTCTTCATCTGTCATCGTCAGTCATACTAATAAAAAATCAAAAACAGTGGGAAGCTTCTTAAGTGCTACATGTATTGCTTAAGGAATTGAACCCGAGGCGGAGGACCTTGGTTGAGTTACCAAGACACTCGAGGGTGGAGCTAAAATACAGTCCAAACCCGAGCCGACAGGCGAGGGTTTGGACGAAATTTTAGCTCCACCCGAGAGTGTCTTGGTAACTCAACCAAGGTCCGAAGCCGAGGGTTCAATTTCTATTCTAAAATACCTCAAACTTAAAAAGATAGGCCACGAAATAACTTGAATATGTGCGAATTTGGCAAATTCCATCCATCGCCTGCCCGGAGCGCCGGTAGCGCCGTTGTTTACATTATGTTACGGCAGCCCGTATAGGAAGTCCGGATCGGCTCGCTCAAGTGACGCTAAAATCCGCGCAAATGGGCTATTTGGAGCGTTTTTCTCAGCAAATATGTGTAGTGCTCATTAAAAAACTTAGGGTGGTTGATGCTTCCTTGGCTGATTTGTGTTTGAAGCAGTGTTTTGAGAGCCTCAAACTTCTGAAGTGAGCTGTGTGCATGGTTCCACATTTTAGTGCAACCCGAGGGAACTTTGGTAGAGCATCTTGGTTGCGTGTCCAAAACACTCCACTCTCAGAACGAGGCTTATGCATTTTCCATTTAAAAGTTGACTTTACGGTACCAAGGTATTTTAGAATATGAATTTGAAACTGTGTGCACATGAACTGTGTACACACTTGGCTAGAACTTGAACCCACAAGTCAGATGGACTTTGGACTTTGACAGCAAATTGCAGTTCGATCTAGTTCTTAACTTGGCCACCAGAAGGCCAAAGCTAAAAGCGTGAAAAGTGTGATATCTTGCTTATTAATGATTCGATTTTGATATAACTTTGATGGTATGTACTCCTAGCAAGGATACACCACATACTATACGCTCATCCCGCTTTGGAGGAGGAATACTCCCTGGAGAATAACGCCTCCGAGTGCAGAGCAAACGCTGAAGAAGAAGAAGAAGTTGATGAAGATGTAAAGAATTCTATCAAAAGCTACGATTCACTTGATGTCGGTTTTTCCCGACCCGATCATGTCACAAACAGTTCCGAGGCCAACTGATCTCAAGAATGTTGTTGAGGTTGTCAGCTGGTATTTAAAACCACTGAGAAAAACTTGGTATAGACCAAAAAGTTGCCGAATCATTTCCCGATCACTTTTGGAAAATTGGCCAGCTGTGCCCGCTCCGAGACAGTCTTTGAACTTGACGGAACGTTTTTCTCATATCACATTTCGAATTTACGATCTCTCCGCGATTGTGCTCGACAAAATCAAATAAGCAGTGAATTTGCACGATAAATGCGTCCATGATCTGATTTATCTTGTGATTTGCTCAAGATTATCATTTCCGTTCGCTGTTGTTGAATGATTGGTGGATATCAGGACGCTCTAGGATGCATCCGTGGTTGATAACGACCGCAAATAATTGCTGGGTTGGAAGTAGTTGATGTTGGTAGCCCTGATTGATCTTAAAGGGTTAGTTTACCCGGCATATACAGATTATACTGTAAACCTGGTAATATTCACAGCCATTTTATTTTTCGGTTTTGCATAATTTAAAGTTTTTGTATACAGTGGAAGCTTCCTTAGCGGACACCTCTCTATTAAGGACACTAGTTTCGGTCACATTGGTTGTTTCCAATCAATCTGACCTCTCTTATCAGGACACCTCTCAATTAAGGACAGCACTTGTCAGTACCGAGGGTGTCCTTGATAGAGAGGTTCTACTGTATTTTCAATTAAGTGATTTGACAACACTAACAATAATTACGATAAGAATTTCATTTTTGCCACCAATATCTCGTTGCAATTATCTGTAAACGTGAAAAACACAAAAATAAAAGGTGCACAAATATTTCCGGTTTCACAGTATTCCCATCCTTTCCTATATATCGCTAAATGGAGCAAAGCGATTTATAATTTCAAAGACTCCACCTCGGGCTCCGTTGAGATGTGAGAATAGCGATGAATCTGGCCGCTCTGTGAAACGCGGGGAAGTAATCCGCAAAGTAACACGATGACAGATGACGGTTTATGTAAACGGATCATTCGATAACGTTTTCTGTGGAAGGTCCTTTGGGATAGATTTGCTGTACGTCTGACGCCATGTCAATTTTATTGCTTAAATTGTGAATATGTCTATCAGTTTGAGATGACATGATTGTGCGATGATTTTCAGATTTTAAGGAGGAAGTTTAACGGATCAAAAAATTTCAGATTTTTATTTTTGTACATTTCAGCAGATCTTGTTATTGTCCTGGGCCTGGGTGTTCAAAACAAATTTTGTTTCGTTCAGGTTAACTTAACATGGCGTAATCTCCTTCAGATTTAACCCCTTAGACTTAACCTCAAGTAAGGTCAACCCCAGCGTTAGTGGCATAATTTGTTTTGAAAAACCAGGCCCTGAAATAGTTGATTGTAACATTGACAGGGGAACTGAAATCAAGGCAGACCGAAGGGAACCTTGAGAAGGACTATGGACTTGGAAAGGCAGGCACTTAACAAGATGTAGCACAAGTTGGCATGGGGTGCTCATGGGGTGCACTTGGGGTGCACATGGGGTGCACATGATCGAGCTGGCTGGGGTGCCGACTCGTGGAAGCCTCAAGCTCTCATAGAGCTATAGAGTTTATGACTAGAGTGTCAAGTCAGATGATGACGTCTGCTGTTGTCGATACTGGACTATAAACCATGAACTTTATATCAAAATAATTGAATTAAACATTGTTCTTTGTCTATCTTTTTAGGATGAAAGCAGACAGTGAACTCTGAGTCACGTCTTGGATAATTATTGCCACGAGTCCTCCTGATATGCGACGAAAACGTGACCGTAAGATAACGAACGCAAGAAACGATGCCGAACAACATGATCTTTATCTATAACGGCTGAGGTTTAGAATTCTCGAATATTACTTGTGGATTTGGAAATAAGATGGCAGCACCGAATGGGAAGACTTCATGGCTGCGGACGTTTGGTTGTAAACGGTGGTTGTGGTCGTCGTGCATGACACGGTTAATCGTGGCGTTATTCTTCGTCCTGATACTCGTGCCGCTTGTTACCCATTATTATTTGGGAAATATTGGCTCTGACAACGTTAGTGTATCGCATCGCTCGAGGATAAAACTCGACCACGTGGAGGACCCTCAGATGATGAAAGTGTCCGACTTGATATATCGTATCGAGGAATTGAAACGGATACGCGGGAGCGTCAATAACGAGTTGCGAGAATTGGAGTCGAAACGGCAGAAGTTGCATGCGGAATTATCAACGTATAACATGCAGTTGGACAGTCTGCGGAACGATTATGAAAAATCGCAGAAGAGTTTGTCCAAGTTGAAATTGACGTTGGAGAATACGAAAGTGATTCAGTTGGAGATGGCGCGGAAGTTGATGCCAGACGTGGCAGCGCCTATGAAGATATTGCCCAGCGATCAAGACAGCATGACGCTACCGATGCCGAATTTGTCTTTCGGTTGCAAAATGTACAACTGCTTCGATTACTCTCGGTGTTCAGTGACGTCCGGTTTTCCGGTCTTTTTTTATAATCCGGAAGACTACCCGCTTTTGAAATCGGAAATTGAAGATTTCGTGAAAAATTCTGTGATGCATGCGCTGAATTCGTCGCCACATGTGACTTATGATGCTCACATTGCATGCCTTTATGTTGTGATTCTTGGCGACACGATCGGTGTGCGGACTACGCCGGAATATTTAGAACAAAAATTGCGGAGTTTGCCTTATTGGCGAGGTGACGGCAGAAACCATGTGATCTTGAATCTCAGCAACCGCTATGACGGAACGGATATCTTTGAGCACGTCAATACAGGCAGGGCAATGATTGCGCAATCGGTATTTTCAAGTTCAAGATATCGTGATAAGTTTGATTTAGTGGTGCCGCCGTTATTAGGAATTGCTCATGGAACGGTGTGGGAGGAGCTACCACTCCTTCTGCCAATCAGACGAAAGTATTTATTCTCATTCAACGGAAGTTTCCGCCATCTTGGTCGGACGGGGAGTTTACAAGGTGGTGACCTTGAAAAGTCAAGGTTAAGGTTTATACCGTATAGCAAGAGTAGGACTAGCGGTGGGCTAATACCAGGGGTTATCACAGATGAAAATTTCATCGTGGACTATTTGAAGAAGATTCCGATCTCTCATCCTCAGGACGGGGTGCTGTTTCATTTTGATTGCAATACAAACTCGGAAGTCGTGCCGTCATTGAACGCCGAATGGGCGCTGTGCGGGCCAGAGTCGGAGAGGTACGACCTTCTCAAACAATCTACGTTCAATCTCATCCTCGCCCCAGTGAACAACTCCGTAATCTCAACATTGACGTTTCAAACACGATTATTCGAAGCGTTGAAATTTGGCTCAATTCCTGTGATACTTGGCCAGCAGGTGGCGCTACCATACGAGGAAATAATCCGCTGGGATAAAGCGACAATAACGTTCCCGAAAGCCCGCGTCACCGAATTACATTTCCTCATGCGGACGTACACGGAGAACGACATCTTTGCGATGCGTCAACAAGGCCGCATGATTTGGCAGACGTACATGGGCACGACTAAAAGTATTGTGGATACTATCCTCGCCATCGTGAGGACGCGCCTGCAGATCCCGCCTCTGCCGTTGCAAAACGAACCTGCTCCCAGCGTTTTCAACGCCTCCTTTGTGCCTTTGAAAGTGGAGCCGTCAGATATTGAACCTGAGACGGACGATATCTTGGGACCTTTAGAGCCGCCATTAGCATCCGAAGCATTCCGTCGCAACTTCACGTCGAGGTTTGATTGGTTTAACAAGCCTGGCGATCCATTCCATCTCTTCCCCTACACGCCGTTTGAACACACGCTCCCCTCAGAGGCCAAGTTTCAAGGTAGGTTTGCGGCAGAGGAAATGTGGTTGAGATGATATGATGTAAAACTAACAAAATTTTCGGTTACAGGAGATCGGTCCTAGAGAGTTCCGCCACAGAACCTCAGAGCTGTGCGGTCATGGTGGTGTCCATGGCCAGTAAAAGTCAAGTTTGTTTATTATAGTGTCACCCATAATGAAAGGGCCAGTTAGATTTTGGCTTTTACTAGACGGTCTTTACTTCCAAACTCCTATCTCTAATGCCAGGCGCCTGGTGAGAAGGCACCCTATATTTAACTAGCTGGCGGTTAACCAACCGGCTGCATCGGGAAGAGGTTACCAGTGGGCCTTGAACCTTTGACCTTCTGTTCACGAGGCAAACACCTTAACCACTAGACCATCGAGATCGGTGCACATTCAGTCACATTTGATTAAAAGGCTCAGTTCTTCTGTTATCAATATTTGATAAATATTTCTTTGCAGGTTCTGAGCACGGTTTCCGGCCCATTAACAAAGGTCTCGGTGGGGCCGGGAAAGAGTTTAATGAGGCGTTGGGTGGGAACGTACCGAGGGAACAATTCACACGTAAGTTTCATGGGGTGCATGGGGTTATCTTATAAGACAACTAAATTTTAAGGAGCTATGTATAAAAATGCTCGTCGACGTCACCAATGGGGAAATTTTTGAAAATGGAGAAATCCAAGTTTCATGTTTGCTTCTTGGTGGCTGGCAGAGACCGTTTTGTAGTGACCACTTTTTAAAAAATGTGTTCTGAAACTGAAAAATTTGGTAATCTTCTCTAAAATTGTTTTGCGTTCCTTCCTCTAGTTGTGATGCTGACCTACGAGCGTGAGGCTGTCCTCATCAACGCGCTGCAGCGATTGAAAGGCCTACCCCACCTCAATAAGGTCATCGTCGTTTGGAATAGTCCCGGGCTACCTGCGGAGGATCTACAGTGGCCTGATATAGGGGTTGAGATTCATGTGAGTTTAAAAGTAGTGTTAATGTTGTTGTCACTTTCGGTATACAGGATGTAGCAAAAATAGCAAAATCAAAAATAGGGCAAAATTCAGCTCATGTGATTCATTTCTGATCAGGAGTGTTTCTAATGGATATGCTTGACTTAGCATAAACCTATCTTGGTTTGCAGATCCATGGCCTGGTTTTGGGTGACAGTGGGTGGTAATCATGGTCGAAGTTGGGATAGACTGCCCACGCCTGCCTACCACCTCTGTGGACACAACAGTGCATACCCTGATGTGTATACCACTTCTTCGGGGGTGAACCCCAGTGGAATCCCAAGGAAATTTTCTTTTGCCGTCTTGGGAAATGCGTGTAATACAATCTTATCTTCTTTTCCCAGGTTGTGCGGACCAAGAAAAATAGTCTGAATAATCGTTTCTTGCCATACGAAGTCATCGAAACGGAGGCTATCTTGTCTGTCGATGATGATGCTCATTTGAGGCATGACGAGATTATGTTTGGATTCAGGTTAGTTCGTCGCATTAACCCTTTCGAGCTCGAGTTTCCACAGAAATACCACCCAATAAAGCCTGAGTTTCCAGAGCAGAATGTTGTTTACATCTCACCTTTGATGCCAATATACTCACAGAACTCAAATTTTCACCCTGGAAAACCTTATATGAAATTCATGCCCAGCTACTGCAGTACGTAACCAAAGTTGTCACTCGGAATACCTCAGTCTCACAAGCTTTGTGTTATGTGAAGGAGTGCCAAGTAGGTGTTTATTGTTGAGAGCGGTCAAACGGAGAGGCTTTTCTTTGTTGACTAAAGTCGAGATCGGACTTGTTATGATATTTTACAGTTAGCATTTAAAAGCTTGGTGTTTTATGGCCAAATGTAGGTGATGACCTGTTTTGAAAAACACCCTATAATCAAGCATACAAACAGGTCAATATGATGGGATGAAATTGTTATGCTCATAACAGCTATCTGAAGCTTGACATGGCTTCTTTACCAAATACCTTTTCTCTTTCTAGGGTGTGGCGTGAGGCCCGCGATCGTCTCGTCGGATTCCCTGGTCGCTATCATGCATATGACATCAAATCAAATAGCTGGTTCTATAATTCTAATTACTCATGTGAACTTTCCATGGTGCTCACCGGTGCTGCCTTCTTTCATAAGGTGAGTTGAGATAGGAGAGGGGAATTAGTGTGAGGGACTTAGGTCATAGGGGAAAGGTATTCTTTACTAAGGCATGTGGTCAACCATGCTGAAAAGAGGTGTGGAATTCCTCTAAATGATAAAGTGTGGGAAAATTGTCCTTTAGTTCAATTTGTGCCTCACCCATCATGCCCATAGTGGCTTGCTCAAACGCTCATTCCCTGGAGAAAATCACCTCCAAGTGCACCCTGAAGAAGAAGAAGTCCTTAGCAACTACCCTAAGTCCAGATAAGCCTTGTGCTACCTCACTCTGCGCCTGGCACTGATTCTGAAACCAATGTCTAGCACCATGCTAGCTAACGCTGGCTTGTTGGGCGCATAGCATATGAAGCTCGTTAAGTCTGGAACTGTGCCTAGTAGCATAATCTCTAGTGAGGGACACAGATCGAAACGTCAAGTGGAGGTATGTCTTCTATCAGGTAGCTGAAGACTGGTGAGAAGGAATGGCTTCTTATAAGGCATATGCTCTGAAAGAGAAGCCAGTGGCTCCACCTGAGGCTGGGTACAGAAAATTGATAAATCATATTTTGTTGTCTCTTGTTTCAGTACTATGCATACCTGTACAGTTATATCATGCCACAGGCGATCAGGGATAAGGTGGATGAATACATGAACTGTGAAGATCTTGCCATGAATTTCCTCATCTCCCATATCACAAGGAAACCGCCAATTAAGGTGAGTCTGACACCCAGAGCTTGGCAGCAGGGAGTCTGTTCGTCACCCCTAGGGCCAATTCACCACACTTTGCAGTAAGGGGTGAAAAGGGAATGAGGAACCTGCAGAACTAAAAATCCAGATGGCAGCACCAGTACTAAAAGGTACACTTCAAGTGTATTTTCCATTGAAATTAAGTTTTCTTGATTTTCTCCCTAAAACTCATCAAAATAGAATTAAGGGCCAATAAAACAACATTTTTGATGCTATTTCCCCATGTAGAGTAATTAAGGGATGAAATATTCAATAATCATTGACTCGGGACATGGCTTTCTCATTACAACCATGGTCCACTTGCCTGCAGGACCCCCTATTGCCAGGTTCCTTATTACCTCGGAGTTGGAACAGGAGTGGTAGTCAAGACCATGTGTAACCTCGGTATTTCCAATGTTTTCAACTTCGTTTCAGGTGACCTCTCGCTGGACATTCCGTTGCCCCGGCTGCCCCAAAGCTCTCTCGTTCGATGACTCGCACTTCCAGGAGCGCCACAAGTGTATGAACTTCTTCGTGAAAGTCTACGGCTACATGCCGTTACTTTACACGCAGTTTCGAGTCGACTCGATCCTCTTCAAGACGCGCATTCCACACGACAAACAAAAGTGCTTCAAGTTCATTTAGGGGCCCTCTGAAAGCAAAAGTGCTTCAAGTTTATTCATGCGCCCCTGTCCAAGCATAAGTGCTTCAAGTTTATTTAGGCACCCTCTCTGCAAAGAAAAGTGCTTCAAGTTTATTAGGTACCCTCTGCAAGCAAAAGTGCTTCAAGTTTATTCATGCGCCCCTGTGCAAGCAAAAGTGCTTCAAGTTTATTAAGGCACCCTCTCTGCAAAGAAAAGTGCTTCAAGTTTATTTAGGCACCCTCTCTGCAAAGAAAAGTGCTTCAAGTTTATTTAGGCGCTTTCTATACTGTAGACCCAGACATTTTACGCGACTCATGAATCTGCAATTGGAAAAGGAATAGTGAGGAAAGTTCTCAACTTCAATAAACTTGAAGACCGGATGTACTCGGTTGGCATTTCAGTCATCTCTGGCATAGGACGAGTATTCTCGGTAGAGCAGTACCCTTTCAACACAGATAATCTCTGGAAAATGATCTTTTTGGAAACGACTGTGGTGCGAGCTGAAATCATATCCGAGTACTAATTGTTAGAATCATCCACTGAGATCAGTGGTTCTGATTTTACATGATAGATTGCAGTTGGAACATGTTTGGGCAGACGATAGAAAAAGTGGCTGGATGATCTGTGGAAAGATAACAATGATAAAAATGACACTCCATTGGATGTGTATTGGTTGTTTTGAAGTAAGTTGACTGATAGCAACTCATGAATCTGACTAATTTTTTTTTTATAGATTTTTTTTCTGACGTCCTGGTACCCTGGTGGTGTCAGTAGTGATATTTTACAAAAAAATCAAAACTTTGCAGTTATGGTGCATGTAAGAAATTTGATAAATAAGGTGATTTTATTTCATTTCTTTGTTTACATACAATCAAAAATGCTAATGCTAATGCTAATGGATGCTAATGCAGTGACGGCCTTCTCTTGGTAAAATTCATTGATGAGAAGGGAAATAAGCTTTACGGTAATTGATTACTGGTAGTGCGAAAGAATTATAGTATGTAGGGGAGGAATCAGTTTCATCTTGCTAGCATGCTGTGGTAGTAATGAGGCCCTGTGGCACTTTGCGTTGAAATTCTTAAAATATTATGTGCACAAAATCAAATACAGGTATTATGTGCACAAAGTATGATAGGAATGACTGTCGAAATGTAGATGAAAATGCAACTGAAAGTTGTTTCCAAATTGGAAACTAAATAGATGTTGAAGATTTTAGAACAAGCGGTGACATTACAAAATGCCGTTTTGTGCATCATTTTGTACTGGTATATCGAATAGAGTCTGTACACTGACGTCATTCGAGCATCCATTTTTGACGTCGGTCAATGGCCTTGACCCTGCTGACCTTGCCAGCGAAGTGCGTCTCGTTTGGATGACATCATTTTTGATGTCGCCACACTTCACAACAGCCATTATTAGGCAGACTACAAAGTACGCCACGTGGCTCAATGACGTCGACTTGATGTCCAAAATGATGACTATCTGTGATGACGTCATTCGCACAGCCTCTCAATTTAAGTGTTCGATGATGAATAAGTACTCTCACACAAATGTAAATATGGTGTATTTTTACTGCCAATATTTTTCTATCGTGGATGCGTTATGTAAAAGTTGCGTTTAGTGGCCGCTGCACGAAATAAGGAAAAGCAAAGATTTTTCTTTATACATAGTCACGACCCATATAAGTGACATCATTGTTTTTGCTTTCACAGCCTATAACCGTAACAGTATCCACTTTTAAAAGATTTAAATGGGGTATAAAATTATATGTCGATTTCTGGTCAGTGCCACGGTGGGCCGGGTCAGGTCATTTGGGTAATATATCGCACCTTCAAATGAAATTGACAAGTTGACACAGTCATCCAGTGAAGGGATTTCTGCCTGATCATGAATAAAGAAAAAATCTAGGCCTTTTCTGCTTACCGGAGTGGCCTCTGAATTGAACTTTTACAGTATTTGTGAGTTAAACAATTTTGTAACTGGACATTGTGCCAGATACATGTATCTTTTTTGTGCAATGGTTAGATTATGAATACATGTATCTCAATGACAAAGATAATGCTAGGTTTTCAATGTATGTATACTACTATTTTTTTTGCTATGCTGCTTAAGTCATGTTTGATTTCACAGCCGCTAACCGTATACTCACGGTTTTTCAAATTCAAATTTCCCGCACCGTCACATGATGCGTTCATCTTTAATACGCTTGTGGAGACTCGAGCAACATATGACAATACTCTGACGATCTTTTCAAGCGATTATAGTTTGATTAGTAGATATCAGATGGCGCTAGTTGGTTTCTTTAGTTAGGGATGGATAATTAACGGAGTGAGTGAAATTTAATTATGTCCGGGTGTGAATGGATAAATCATAGCTGGATCTACTAGGCACATTACGGTGGAAAGGTTTCACTCAATGAATGGAAATGAATGTTATTTCAAAGAACTGAATCATTTATAATTGTATCTGGCATAATGTTTTAACAATTTCCAATACGCCACATGTGAGTAAACAATGTTTTATCGGACAGACTTGGAGGGTATTTAATGTGACTGTCGGCATTAAAATTTTGTGTATTGTATATTCAATTATTTTACACTTGAAATGAGATTGAGGTAAAAATGAAGGGGGGAATGCTGAATCATGGTAATCGATTCTGACTAACATTCTGAATCATGAATTAATCAAATTCTACACCAGCAAAACACAGTCAGAATAAACCAGTGGTGTGTATTAATTGTATATTTAATTATTTCACCCTTGAAATGAGATTAAGGTTAAAATGGAGGGGAGGGGTTAAATCATGGTAATCGATTGCGACTATCATTGTAAATCATGAAATAATCAATTTCTACACTAAAAAAGATTCAAGTCAAACTAGCTTAAAGTAGTGTATGGTAGCAAAAAATCGATTTCAGAAGGTGCATTTTTATATTTGACCAAGAGGATTTCAGCTACAGTGCCACAACTGGGATTGGGTGCGCCGACGTAGTTTGGCTACTCAGGTGCATTTTGAAGTCACAAGTTGACCACTAGGGTTGTATTTCACATGTTCACCGCTAGGGTTGTTACTAGTACACAGGCAAAAGTTTCCATGAATGGGGTCGATTAATCATCCATAGATAGAATGGCGAATCCCCAGCATAGACCCATGGACATAACCCATGGTCGTATCTACCATGGGCCCATCATTGATCCATGGATGGAATACATTATAACTTCTTGGCGGCCTTTCAAGAACTTATATCAGAATTGGCAAATTCATGTTATTTTCAAGAATTCTGAAGACTGTCACTCAATTGAGTTTGTACTTTGCTGTACGCGTTCATTTTTATGGGACCCACCGTCAATGGGCCTACGATGGAACTCCCATCAAGACTGGCCCCATAGTACCCTACTTGGAAACTGGAGTAGCCTACTTGCAGTAAGTAGCTGATCTCCTGAGGACAACATTCAGACCATTCTGTCTGTGGATCTACCATTGGGCCATCTTGGAATCTATAATGGGGTTCCGGTGTAAATTGTGGTCTGTGACGATCATCTCAGATCCATCCATGGGCCCATCATTGATGGACACTTTTGCCTGTAATACATCACAATTTGACTATGTGACGATATGATGTGTGTGATACATCACTATTTGACTATTTGACGATATGAGGTGCGCTTTTGCAACTGACCAATGAGATATTGGTGCGTGCTGAATGATCAAGTGCCAGTATACTGCTTAATTTGTTGATTGAGATATTTTGTAACAGGACACAATGATGTGTATCGTTGATTGGTCAGGAAATTAATAGGAATAAAAATTTGTATACAAATAATACAACTTTGTTCTTCCCTTATTACTCGCACACTGGGATGTAAATTGAGACCATGGTGAGACGGGCCACGCTCCCATGGAGGGCACCCCGCCTGGTGAAATGATCTTCACCGGGTAGAGCTTCTATCTCACTGTAGTCTTGAAGACAGGCCAAAGCACCCTACTTGGCATCTTGACTACCTCATGTACCTGACACAACACCAGGACACACTAGTGGACCTTCTAACTCACTCAATTACTGTGCTCTTGAAGTCGGGCCCATGTACCCTGCTTGGCAACTCAAGAAGCCTACATGGAATAGACTTTAAATATTCAAGAAAGCCATAGTTGCTGCACACATGGACACCAGGGCCCTTCCTGCCTGAGTGTGGATGAGCTTCTATCCCACTGTACTCTTGAAGACAGGCCAAAGCGCTTTCAACTTAACCAGTCTACATGAGATAGAAGTATTGAGAAAGCAATATTTTGTACACATACATGGCCATCAGATCTCTTCCACCTAGAGTGTGGTAGAGTTTCTATCTCACTGTGGTCTTACTCTTAAAGACAGGCCCAAGCCAAGGACTTGGCAGCTCAAATAGCCTACCTGAAGTACATCATGTACCACAGACATTATCAGGACCCTCTACCTCTGGCAGAGCATCTATCTCATTGTACCCATGAAGACAGGCCCAAGTACCCTACTTGGGAACTCAAGAAGCCATGGCCAATAGCTGATCTCGGCCTCGTCCTGTCGCCCCGTACACAAGGAGATCTAAGTAGGATGACGCAATGGACTGCCCCGGGAGTCTAATGCCCTTGGGACAACATTTGGACTCTTCTGTCCCTGGCAGAGCTTCTATCTCATTGTACTCTTGAAGACAGGCCCAAGTACCCTACTTGATGGTGCCATGCTTGACAAATCAAGTAGACTGTAGTTGCTGATGTACCTGGGACTACACCAGGACCCTTCTGTCTTTGGTAGAGCTTTTGTCTCACTGTGGTCTTGACGACAGGCTAAAGTAACCTACTTGGCAACTCAAGTAGGCTCCTAAAGT
Organism: Lineus longissimus; assembly: GCF_910592395.1. Classification (NCBI taxonomy): domain Eukaryota; kingdom Metazoa; phylum Nemertea; class Pilidiophora; order Heteronemertea; family Lineidae; genus Lineus; species Lineus longissimus. Next base: position 4,109,759 of record NC_088326.1, read on the forward strand.
AGCTCATGTACCTGAGGAACACACCAGGACCCTCCCGCCTGCGAGTTATTTTTACAAGTAGGTTCGTACCATTGTGTACATTGACAGCCAATCAGAGCTCAGCAACTTCGCCTGACGAACCTACCTGTAAAAAAAATATCGCTGCCGGGACTACCAGTTATTGTCCTCTGTCCTCACTAAGAGGTGGCAGCATAGACAATTGACCTGCAATGCACCTGCTACGTAAGTGGGGTTAACACCGTGGATGTAATGCCGAGAGAATTTGCACAGTATATAAGGGACTTGTTAGGTAGTGTGTTAATAAGATAAACCACAGATTAAACCAGGTTCATGCTTGCTTTGACTTGATGAATGACGGGTCTGAGGGAGCTGGTTCAGGGGTTCCAGCTGTAAATCGTCCCCCGCCCTAAAAACGGGCGATATGTTTAATTTTTAGTAATTGCCTAGTTCAATTTTCTTAGCTCAGATGGCAGCACCAGAGAAGATGAGTCTCGTACGGATATATCCGCGTGTCGTCTGTAAGTCACACACTCTCCGAAGACAGTCACAATCTTGAAGGAGACACTACAAATTGTATTTTGCTTCATCATAACATCACCGGAGACTGACCCACAGATTACCAGCTCAAAGTCAGCAAGTAGGATCTGACATATTGAACCAGTCACCAATCAATATAAGAACATGGTCGATCGAATTCTCCGTCTCATCCTAGAATCGTGCAATGTAGATCTGACACAACAGCTCGACCCTGCTACAGAGAAGACAGTTATAATCAATGTATGTCTTCGATATTCAGATTGAGTCTTGTGTGTTTGAAAGATTCTTGTGTTTATTGGCAACTGTCTCCCACCTTCCCGATATTATTGTGTTGTAGCCTGACTATCATTGTGACAATTAGGTTACAACCTGGACTACCCATGGAGGTATTAAATACCTCCATGATCTGAGTGAGCTGGTTCAGGGGTTCCAGCTGTAAATCGTCCCCCGCCCTAAAAACGGGCGATATTTTTAATTTTTAGTAATTGCCTATAGTTCCATTTTCTTAGCTCAGAGGGCAGCACCAGAGAAGATGCGTTATTTTTTCTCGGGGAAAGCTTAGAGGAAATATACCGGAATTTAGATATAATGGGGGTAGGGTCGAGTTGGTAGACCATTTCACATACTTAGGCGTAACATTCTCATATAATGGAAATTTTGCGAGGGCAATAAAAGATAGATATAATAAAGGTATGAAAGCCATGTTTGGTGTACTGAGAGCGTGTAGAAGACTTTCTCTTACGGTCGAATTGAGTCTAGACATATTTGACAAAGTAGTCACACCAGTTTTGCTATATGGTAGTGAGGTGTGGGGTAACCAAAACACCGAGTTGCTGGATCGTGTACAAGTTAAATTTTGCAAATATTTGCTATGATTACCGTTAAGAACTCCTACAGTAATGGTAATGGGAGAACTTGGGCGACACTCTTTGAAGATTCACATAGCCGTGCGAATGTTATCTTTTTGGAACAGACTCAGAATTGGAAAAACAGATAAATGGGCTTATATCTTTTATAACATAACTAGGGAGCATTTAGACTAGGGTTATTTAAACCAAGGCTGGGGTAAAAGTGTGAAAACTGTTCTAGACAGCTGTGGCCTCACTCAAATTTGGTATACTCCCGAGGTTTTGTCCCTACGAGAACTGAAAATTGTAGTTGAACAGATAATGAGAGACCAGTGTGAACAACTATGGAGAAACGAGGTAAATAACGATTTCAGATGTACAATTTATAGAATGTTTAAACAAAACCTGAATATGGAGCCCTATGTTAAAAAATTACCATTATATCAAACGGTCAGTCTTTGTAAATTTCGTACTGGATCTATAAAATTCCCAGAAACAGTAACCAGAATGTATAGAAATGAAACTGCAGAAAATATTCGTGGTCTTTGTGACCAGGTTTGTGTAAGAGACGAACTTCATTATTTCATTAAGTGTCCGTATTTCCGTCACATGCGAGTAAGGTTGTTTCCAAACTTAAAAGAATTACCTCAGGTTTTTTATCATGAATTTTTCCATCGCATTATGACTAAATGTTCCCGGGTAAACTTAGACAATATTCATAGTTTTTGTAAAGAATTCACCAGCTTGGTCCACCATATGTAAATGTTAAATCATGTAACCTCTTATACCCGAAAGGGTTTTTTGGAGAGAAATAAATTATGTTATGTTATGTTATGTTATGTCTCGCCACATACAAACATTCATACAGTCATTTCCGAGCTTCCTGTTTTCAAAGTTTAGGTTTTAATCATGAAAGTTACGAATTTCATCGAGTCCAACATTCATGAAATGAAGAAATTCGCCCAATAGGCATAGAAATGTGGTTTTGAGTAACAAGTGAGACTTCGTTACCGGCAGGTGCTGCCACCTGGCCGTAGGCCGTAAAAGTTGGATGCAGCCTTTCCAATCTTCGGCCAGATGGCAGCACCTGACGGGTGGTAACTCGCCACATACAAACATTCATACAGTCATTTCCGAGCTTCCTGTTTTCAAAGTTTGGGTTTTAATCATGAAAGTTACGTACTTCATCGAGTCCAACACTCATGAAATGAAGAAATTCGCACATTAGGCATAGAAATGTGGTTTTGAGTAATGAAACGGCCAGGGGCCATTGTGCTCACCGTATACATCTTTTAGTAGGCAGGATCATGCTTAGTTTAGAGGTGAATATGGTGAACACAATCAGGCATGAAGACTTTTTTTAGATGTGTATTGATGTCAAGTAATAAGACATGGCAGTATATATAAGTTTATGATCCAACCAATAATTGTCTATGACATCAACAAGATCAATATCGTGTGATTGCTAAGAGTCCCTGCAATAAAAAATTCATCGAAAAAAGTCATTAATAAGCGAGATATTGCATGTCCTACTTTTTCAGTTTTGACTCACTGGTGGCCAAATCAAGAATCAGATCAGGCCAAAATTCGGTGTCAGAGATTATCTGATGTAGGGGGTTACATGTACCAACTTTCAAGTTCATAGCTTCAGCAGTTAAGAAACGTGCCATAGTTACACTCTAATGGCCAATTTACGCCATTTGACCTCTGTGACCTAGAAAAGGAGGTCAAATCCAAAAATCGTAGGACATGTGGTGTATCCTTGCTAGAAGTCCCTGCCATAAAAATTTTATCGAAAACAATTCACTCAAATAAGCAAGATATTGCACTTCTTCCTTTTTCCATTATGGCCCCCTGGTGGCCGAATAAAGAATCAGATCAGGCCAAAATTCGGCATCAAAGGTTATCTGATGTAGGGGGTTATATGCACCAAGTTTCAAGTTCATAGCTTTACTGGTTAAGAAACGTGCCATAGTTTACACTCTAACGGCCAATTTACGCCATATGACCTCTGTGACCTTGAAAAGTAGGTCAAATTGAAAACCCGTAAGACATGTGATGTATTCTTCCTAAGAGTACCTACCATAAAAATTTTATCGAAAACAAGTCACTTATAAGCGAGATATCACAATTTTTAGATATCCACTTTTGGCCCCCTGGTGGCAAAGTGGAGAATCAGATCAAACCAAAATTCAGCACCAGAGGCTATGTGATATAGGGGGTTATATGTACCAAGTTTCAAGTTCATAGCTTTAGTGGTTAAGAAACGTGCCATAGTTTACACTCTAATGGCCAATTTACGCCATATGACCTCTGTGACCTTGAAAACAAGGTCAAATTAAAAACCCGTAAAATATAAAATGTATATTTGCTATGAGTACCTACAACAAAAGTTTTATCGAAAACAAGTCACTAATAAGCGAGATATCACACTTTTTAGATATCGACATTTGGCCCCCTGGTGGCCAAACAGAGAATCAGATCGGACCGAAAATCAGTGTCAGAGGTCAGCTGACCTAGGGCATTCTGTGTACAAAGTTTCAAGTTCATAGCCCTAGCAGTTAAGAAACGTGCCACTGTGAGGATACGACGACGACGACGACGACGACGACGACGACGACGACGGACACAGCGCTATCGTATAGACTCCCCTTACGGTGAGCCAAAAAGTGAGACTTCGTTACCGGCAGGTGCTGCCACCTGGCCGTAGGTTGGGAAACTTGGATGTAGAATACACCACACTGGATAGTGTTTTCGTATCATCTCGTAGCGTCAGAGATACGGTATTATCCAAGCCACAGTTCTGCCACAGGTCGCCAATTGTGTCAACACGGAGGTAAACGGGATCAAAATACGAAAACACGACATCAATAGTGTAGAACTATCCCGTGTATTCTGCATTCAACTTTTCCAATCTACGGCCAGGTGGCAGCACCTGCCGTGTCGCAAATCGCCACATACAAACATTCATACAGTCATTTCCGAGCTTCCTGTTTTCAAAGTTTATGTTTTAATCATGAAAGTTACGTATTTCATCGAGTCCAACACTCATGAAATGAAGAAATTCCCCCAATAGGCATAGAAATGTGGTTTTGAGCAAGAAGTGAGACTTCGTTACCGACAGGTGCTGCCACCTGGCCGTAGGCTGTGCAAGTTGGATGCAGCTTTTCCAATCGTCGGCCAGATGGCAGCACCTGACGGGTGGTAACTCGCCACATACAAACATTAATACAGTCATTTCCGAGCTTCCTGTTTTCAAAGTTTAGGTTTTAATCATGAAAGTTACGTATTTCATCGAGTCCAACACTCATGAAATGAAGAAATTCGCCCAATAGGCATAGAAATGTGGTTTTGAGTAACAAGTGAGACTTCGTTACCGGCAGGTGCTGCCACCTGGCCGTAGGCTGTGCAAGTTGGATGCAGCTTTTCCAATCTTCGGCCAGATGGCAGCACCTGACGGGTGGTGAAATCCAGAAATACTTGATTGATCTTCCTGATTTTATGGTAAAAGCACAAATTTCATTCCGACTAGGAAACAACAAGCTTCCAGGTGTTAAAAGTCGAAACTACAATGGCAATAACCAAGAGTTAAATAATACTTGTCAACTTTGTGATAAAAATGATGTTGGAGATGAATTCCATTACCTACTTGTCTGTCCACATTTTGAAATGGACAGATACAGATACCTTGGTCAGTATTTTTGCCACCGTCCAAATATGCTCAAATTTAGTACATCTTTAGACCAAACATCAGAACAAAAACTTAAGAAATTAGCTATTTTTTGCAGCAAGATTTTGAAAAATTTTAGAAATTATAATGTTAATAGAGGATAGGTGCTTTCCTCCTTTATTTCTCACTTGTATATATGTTATTATGTTATCTTTTGGTACTCTTGTACCTTTTATTAAGGTCTGAGTAATAAAATTCATTCATTCATTCAATTCATTCATTCATTCATTCATTCATTCATGGACGAACTACGCCATCGCCATCTTCAGGGCAAGGTTGAACTGGAAAGAACTTTTCTTGTCTTTTCAGTTCCTACCTAGCCCTGAAGATGGCGATGGCGTAGTTCTTTCATGAAGTCCAAAAGTTTCAAGAAGAATTTATATTCGAACCATATTTAAAAAAAATGCCCCTGGACAAAATGTATGCTGTGTGTAGATTCCGAACCGGGCCTCTACAAATTCAAGGTGTCAGATCTCGACTTTTCGAAAACAATGTAACAGAATCTGTTTGCCAATTCTGTGGGCAAATGGATATTTTAGATGAAGTTCACTATTTTGTATCATGTATAGGGCTAAGCGAATTAATAATTCCATATTACCCAATGTTGGGAAATATACCTAGGCCGCTTCAACGTAATTACTATAAAACCTTTATAAATGGCAAAGGCCAATCAACCCTGTTAAATTTGTCATCATTTTGTAAAGCCATCCTTAATTTTTTGTCATAATCATAATCATTGCCATGTTAGAAAATTTTTTGTTACTATTTTTTGTTAGCCTCATATTGTCCCGCGAGGGAATTTTTGAGAACAGTAAAATTATGTTATGTTATGTATGTTATGTTATGTTATGTTCGCACAAGGAGACTCAGGCATATCACAGGTCTACGTACTTACGTGCTTCGTCATACTACACCAAGGTGGCAGCACTATACGGTTAGTAATTTAGCCCCACAGCAGGTATGGTAAACTCCGGACCTGTAGGTCCGGACCGTATGGTGTCGCCCCCTATTATCAGATTCTGTTATGCAAAGTTTATTTTATTACTGTTGATTTAGTTGTAATTCATGTACACGTTGTATCATTCATATTAGTTGGCAGACATTTGTAATAAATAGGATTAAGCATATTTCAGTTTTGTTATTACTGTGGGGCATACATGGATATTTGTAAAAAGCCCCAGTTCGCACAACAAGGAGACTGTAGAAGGCATATCACAGACGTACTTGCGTGCTTTGTCATACTACACCAAGGTGGCAGCACTATACGGTGCCCCAGTTCGCATGATGACATGAATGACAAGGAGACTGTCCTTAGCAAACCTGTCGCTCGGTTGTGTCACAACAAGAGTCCTTGCGCCTGTATTGCATCTGCTGGCGAATGAGTTTGTCCATTTGAGGAGACTGTCCTTGCCTAACGGGTCTCGGACCTGTGTTACAACAAGTCAACAGGTGTTCTTGTCGACGTGGTGAAGATTGAAGATACCTTGTCGGCCCGAGGGTGTAGAGGTAGAAACTCTCCTCCTAAAAAGCGTCCGGCCCAATTGTGTTCTGACGAAGTATGGTACAATGTATATGGTTTTTAAACCTCCACACCGGCGTGGGAAAGGTACTGGCATCTGCTAGAGGATTCGCAGACTGTTCTTAGCTGACCTGTCTCTAGGTTGTATCACAACAACATGAGCCCTTGTTGGCCTCAGGAAGAGGATCTTTCTCACTGTCATCTCGGAAGATCTTCTGTATCTGGCGGAGCTTCTGCATGTAGCTCATTTTACTCTTGAAGACAGGCCCAAGTACCCTACTTACGCCCAAGTACCCTACTTGGCAACTCTAGTAGCCTCTTTGCAGTAGTGGATCACCCTGAGGTAGCTTATGTTCCTGGGACAGCATCAGGACCCTTCTGTGTCCCTGTGGTCATGAAGACAGGCCCAAGTACCCTACTTGGCAACTCTAGTAGCCTCTTTGCAGTAGTGGATCTCCCTGAGGTAGCTTATGTACCTGGGACAGCATCAGGACCCTTCTGTTTCTGGCAGAGCTGCTGTCTCCCTGTGGTCTTGAAGACAGTCCAAGTACCCTACTTGGCAACTCAAGCAGCCTTGTCGTATATGCACCTGAAGTACCTCACCCTCACTAAGATGCCCACTTGGTTTGACCACTTTTGGTAAAATCTTCGATTCACCCTGGTATATTGACAGCAAGTCATCATGGTGAATTGAGACGGTAAATTATAGTTAACTTTGTGTCAGTGTTGGGTGTTACAATTAGTGTTGCAACACCTTTTGACCAAAAGACCACAGGGACACTACCCTTGACAACCTTGGAACAAGAATATCAACACACCTATTTTATAAAATATTTATTTATCAAAATTTTAAACACTTAATTTACACATGATCACTCAATAAATTAAACTCAATCAAATTTTATGGCGCGTGGATATGGTCATAATACCTTTAATATATGTTCAGCGTAAAACAAATATTTAATTTTTTTACATGTATATGCTCAATGTAAGATAATAACATAAGACTATATTACGTTGAACATACAGGGTTCAATGACCCTATCGACCCACTAAAGTAGTTCTCAATACTATAGAACGATGCAATTATTGCATAAAACTTAGCCAAAAGCTTGCAGAGCTCAGAGCACAAATCTGATTTTGACTTTGGCACCATTTATCTTCATGCGTGACATTTGTTTTATACAACATAGAATCAATGATGGGCAGATAAAACCATGTGCTTTCCATAATGAATTCTTTGAGAGCATTTCTCATAATAGAATCATGAGAATCTATGACGGGCCACCACATAATCTATAATGATTAAAATCTCCGTCATAGATTCTACGAATATCTGTCATAGATTCTACGAATCTGTCATAGATTCTATGAATCCCCGTCATAGATTCTATGAATCTCCGTCATAGATTCTATGAATCCCCATCATAGATTCTATGAATCTCCGTCATAGATTCTATGAATCTCTGTCATAGATTTTATGATGGAATCTCTTGCCTGTAATAGCAATATCAAAATAGTCATACCGGTAGTCTACTTCTCATTTCATGACATTTGTCCCTTTATCATTCACTAAATGTCACAAAATAGATGATAAGGTGATCCGTGATATTCTTTGCAAACGAAAAACACCTGTACTTTTGTACGCCTACATCGTTTAAAGCTACAAAATGCAATTATATGCCAGCAGAACAACTTGCAGGGCTTCATTCCACAGCTGAGTCACAACATCATGACTGTGCTGAAGCCCAAACGAAGGGTACCATAGAACCTCCCTATGACAGACACCCTCGAGACTGACAAATACTGTCCTTAAGAGAGAGGTGTCCAGATTAGAGTGGTCAACTTAAATGGAAACAACCAATTTTTTACGAAGAATAGTGTCCTAAATGCCAATGGTTAGGTTGTCCTTTATAGAGGTGTACGCTAAGGGAGGTTCCACTGTAGTTTGGTTCCCTCAGTTTTATCTTCTAGCAATTAGTAGCATATACAGACACAGCACATTTGGAAAATTGTCTAGTTCCCTCAGTTTTATCTTCTAGCATATACAGACACAGCACATTTGGAAAATTGTCTATTTTTTGATTGGAAGACACCAAGATGACATCACAGATTTGGGCCAGCCAATCAGGATCCTTCATCAACAAGCTGCCGGGGTGATGAAATCAACAACATATATGCAGCGGTCGTTTTCGTAAACTCTCGTAACTTTGTCCTCGAGTCCACAGGTAAACATAATCTGAAACATGAAAAGCGGAAATTAAATGCAAAATAATATCAACAAACTAAATTTGGTGATTAATTTGGAGAATCAACTCGTCAGCTCACGTGCTTCAGACCTGTTCCTTGATGAAGTATAGAGAGGCACACTGGCCAAAGGACACCATCCTGACCACAAAGCTCTGGGGCTCTGTGGCTTCAGACCTTCTCCCTAATGAAGAATAGAGAGGCACACTGGCCAAAGGACACCATCCTGACCACAAAGCTCTGTGGCTTCAGACCTTCTCCCTAATGAAGAATAGAGAGGCACACTGGCCAAAGGACACCATCCTCACCACAAAGCTCTGTGGCTTCAGACCTTCTCCCTAATGAAGAATAGAGAGGCACACTGGCCAAAGGACACCATCCTCACCACAAAGCTCTGTGGCTTCAGACCTTCTCCCTAATGAAGAATAGAGAGGCACACTGGCCAAAGGACACCACCCTGACCACAAAGCTCTGTGGCTTCAGACCTTCTCCCTAATGAAGAATAGAGAGGCACACTGGCCAAAGGACACCATCCTGACCACAAAGCTCTGTGGCTCTGTGGCTTCAGACCTTCCCCTAATGAAGAATAGAGAGGCACACTGGCCAAAGGACACCATCCTGACCACAAAGCCTGGGGCTCCGATTCCAAGTTTGGTTTTTTCTGGTACTCAAAATGCCCAAATCTGCTCCCAAATGCCTGCTAGCCTCCTACTTTTCCTGGGTAGCCTGCTACTAACAGAACTTTCAAACCTCTTGTTTAACCACTTGCCCTCGAGCAGATTAGGATCCCGCATTGAAGTATGTCCCAAAGCGCCAAAAGTCAAAGGAGGTGCAGCACGAGGCTATGGAAAGTGAAGCCATAAATCATATTTTTTTTATAGTTTCTGAGGGGGCAGGGGGTTGGAGGAGAAACTAAAATATTTCGTTTCTATTGGCTTGACTTTAATTTTGCTACAGCCCCTTACAATGGATCTTCTATCGATGTTTCCCGGGCAGAGTTCACGGTCACCTCCGACCATTAGCAATTTATAGGCGCCATCTGTGGTCGACATCCAAGACCCATTTCTCCCGAGGCATTTTGACGGTTGTGGGAATGCTTGTTGGCGGACATCTTTCCACGGACATATCGTATATTCGTATTCGGCAGTTTTATATGTATAACAGTTCGTACTGAGTTTGAAAAAGACGCCCTGTGGACCAAATGCCTGAAAACGTAGAAAGGGAAAGATTAGTGTCCCATTGAATAAAAACCATTTAGGTAAACGGCACAGTCAATCCAATCCCTATTGAGAGGTAGGCAATCAGTGCTGTACACTAGCCTGTGAGATTCCTCTCCTGCGGCAGGAGACCTCATTGGTCTCATTTAAAAAGGTCCTGAAGACGCATCTTTTCCGTCGTCATTTTGGGGAGTGAGGAACTATGTGGGGAGCGCCGTAGAACATTGCTACAGTGGAATAGGGCGCTATAAAAATTTTATTTTCATTCATTCATTTTTCATTCAAATTCAATGGATAAAGACTTAGAAATTTGGAGAATATGATACCCCATTTAGCTAAGAACGCCAAAAATGGAAGAGGACATTTCGTCAAAGTACAAAATCATCTACAGTTGTCCTTTGCGAACACTTCATTATTAAGGACACCCTCTCTATTAACGACACTAGGTTTGGTCCCAAATTGTTTGTTGCCATTCAATTTGACCTTTCTAATCAGGACACCTCTCTATTAACAACAAGACTTGTCAGTCCCGAAGGTGTTCTAGATAGAGAGGTTCTACTGTATTTTATTCGTTGTGCTAGGGCATGAAATAAGGGACTCACTTGAGGGGTTTTAGAACCTCATCTTAAAGGGTTTTTAAAACCTCATTAAAATACCATTTCTGTAGTAGCCAAATAGGCACCACTGAATTAGCACTTCTGAACTATTATAGTTTTGAGTATGTATTCCGCGACAAAAACCTAGCAACCAGCAGCTAATATTAGCTAAGGCAGCTGAATCATCTTGTAAAGGCCCCCTATTGTCCAAAATTAGTACCTAGTGCTGTGTAAGATGCTGAAATATTACTACCACATTCTTAGCCTTTTAATTCCTGCTCTCACTTATTATCTGGTACTTACACTAATATCAGCTAACTTTTTTCTCTCCCACGCCAGAAGCAAGTAACTCTTTTTTAACTGCTGACCTGATTTTTTCAGTTTGTGCGCTGCGAGAAGTTTCTCCTCTTGTGAATGACAAGTATTTTTACACGGGGCGTGTGCTACAGGGTAGTGTTTATCATCTGAAAGAACAACATATCAATTTATCATTAATGTTTACAAATCAATGTGAAATATTTGAATGCGTTTTTACATGTGAAGACTGATGCTTCGTTAAGAACATTTTAAAATCTTGCCCTTTTCGAAAGGCGGTGAAAAGTTAATTTTTCTGGGAGCATTTTGATAAATTGGGGTAAAGCGTCCTTGAATGAAAATCTATCTTCCGATAAGGGCGCTATACGAATTAGGTATTAACATTAAATTACACTCCAAATCTCCCTTTAGTTGGTGTCATGGCTTCTTACACAAAAGACTAACAGATATTGGCGATGATGTCAATCACTCATATGATTTTTATCTTCTTCTTCAGTTTTCCCTCAGCATGTGGAGGCGTTATTATTCTCCTGGGAGTATTCCTCCTTCAAGTTTGGATCAGTGTTTTTGTGTGCCACTACATTTAGGCACCAATTGGTAACTCGCAGAGTGACTCCATCTTCTTGAAACTGATCCTTGGAAAACTCGAATAATTTGATTTCTGTATGTTAGAGACAAAAACTGTACATGCTTGTGTGACGTCACACAAGAAAAATATGTCGCTGCATATTGGTGTGGCACCGATAACTTGGGGAAAATATGTGTCTATATCACATTGTAATGTTTGGCATTTGATAAAATAGGCCTTAAAATGTTGCTTGACCAAGTTTGAGAGCGTCTCATGTCCAGATAAACTTCAACAGCAAACTTACCGTTTATTTTGAACCACTCCATGACAGTGACGTTGCCCCACTCGTCACTCCCGTCACAACAATCACATATCCCATCATTCACGTGACTCGAGAAGATGGAGTGCGGCTTAGCAACGATTTGATAATCACAAAAAAATCTGAAAGAGAGCAGCGATTGTCATTGTAAAAGTATATTTCAGAAGAAATGGACACGACTTTGTCCAGTTCTGTTAGTGTTATGAAGAAACTGATCAAGTACAGGGACCACCACACAATTTAAAGGCATTTGCCATTCATTAAAAATTTGAAGTTTGTAACAGAATTTGAAAATTTCAATAGCGTGAACGTGTACTGAACATGAATTTTTACATTGGTGTTGTGGACAGGGATGTACAAATATCATAAACACCAAGTTTCAGCAGAGTTGCATGCATGAGAAGATGGAGTGCGGCTTAGCAACGATTTGATAATCACAAAAAAATTCGAACGAGAGCAGCGATTGTCATTGTAAAAGTATATTTCAGAAGAAATGGACACGATTGCATGCATGATAACTCCACTATGGCAAAGGTACATAATTGTACAGTGGAACCCCGGTAACACGACCTCCCAAGGGACTAAGCCGAAGTGGTCGTGTTAACGGGGTGGTCGCGTTAGTGAATTTAAGAATCATAAGTTGGTTTTCCCGCCAAAACATCGTCCTAGCAGATATGCTGTGTGTACATTGACATGCATTAATGACTACGCCACCGGGTGATTCGATAATTTGTGTGTATATCACGAATAAAAAATCATTTTCTTGAGTGTTTTGCGTTTAATTTACAACTTATGTAAATGAGTAAATAAACTGACGAGAGCTAATTAGACCAAACATTACATTAAAACTTGAGCATGCTAATTAGAGCAAGCATGTCATTCACACCATCGGCAGCTGCCCTTCTTGATGTCAAGCTAATATTCCCGCTAACATTGAGAGAGGTGATGTGAGAAGATGTTGAGAATTATTCCTGATGTCTTCCTGCTTTAACTTCAGCCAATTTGAACTGGTACTGATTAAATCATCTTTTTAAAAACGTATTTTATCAATATTACGACGTAGTAAGCATTCTTTACTTTGAGTATCGGTACTCTTACTAATCAACATAATTTATTTGTCCTAAAAACTACGTGTGCATGCCTCTTGACATCATTTAATACTAAATGATGAAAAACAAACCGTGAGTCGAAAAGAAAGTTTATTCTTCATTTTATTTGCGCTTACATTTGATCAAACTCACTTACACATCATTTATTTTCATATGGATTCCCATGGTCATTGTGTTCGAGGTGCTAACTATCAACACGGATTTGCGAGAAGGTGCCAATTGATACGATGCGGTCATGGTTGATTACGGCAATTAGGCCTCATGGTCGCGTTAGCGGGGTTAATTTGCAGTTTGGGACCGACCAAGCTGGTGGTCGCGGTCTGGGTACCGGGGTGGTCGTGTTAGCGAGGGCCAGTTAATGAGAATTAGAGAGAAAACCATTCGGGACCGGAGAATTTTGGTCGTGTTCGCGGGGTGGTCGCGTTACTGAGGTGGTCGCCGACCGGGGTTCCACTGTATTTCTATTTCCTCGACTACCAGTACTTATAAACGGCATATTACTTTGAAATGATCGGAGGTGAAGAGTGTTATACTCTAAGTAAGATTATTTTTTAGGTTCTCAACTAGCCTCAAACCTATAACGGACAGCGAACTGCCTTGGATGGACAACACACTGCACCTATCCACAAAGTCATCCTGATGTCTTTGATAAACGAGATGGTTCAACGAGAAATGTTAATGGCAATAGTAAAGTTACTTGCCAAAGGTTACAACTGTGTATATGTGCCATATCTAGGATTGATCACTAGTCTTACACTTCAACCATCATTTCTCTTCTCTCGACTCACCTCGAATCAGGACATGCTGAAGTTCCTGGTTCATCACTGCCATCATCACAATCACAGTAATCGTCATTCACATGATCAAATGGAATATTCTCCTAAAAGATATCGGAAAATGATGACAGATTGAAGCCATAACTCAATGTTATTTGGGTATAAAACAGATAATTTTTTTTCTTTTGGGGTATATATAACAGATTATTGGGCATAATTTGGTATAAAATAGATAATCTTGGTGTGTTACATCAAAAATAAACAAGGCTCGCTTATATATTTTTGGTAACATGTATTTGAGATAAAATCCCCAGGAGGTCTTTGCGTAATTTGGGACAAAACAGATTTATAAGGGGTCACAAACTAACAAGTCGAACAGCACTTGCTTTGATAGTTTCAGATTTTTTACTTTAATACTAATAGAAATAGCTTGGTGTTTTCCTGAAGAAAACATTTCTTACCTTGGACACAAAACATGTGAACTTGCCGTCAGCGTCCGGCTTGTATAGACTAACTTTATTAGGATCAACTCCCCGTGGTACATCCGGCTGACGCAATTTACTAAACTTCTGATAACCACCATCAACCACAGTCCGACTCTTATCCATACCGATTATGTCCTTTTTCAAGTCAAGTTCATTTGGGAAATCCGGAATAGGTTTTTTCGGAATATCTGGAATGTCCGGAATATGGAACTCTCGCTCCGCCTCCGGCATGTCTGGTGTAGGTTTTATTTTCCTCTTTTTGCCATGGTACTTTCTAACCTCTTGATCCTCAACATACTTTTCTTTGGCAAGGCGTTCAGCATTTTCTTTTCCGTCGCCATCCTCATGTCTTTCGACCACACTATTGGCCGTCTGCACATTCTGCCTTGTCAGAAGCCGGACCGAAAAGACCTGAAAGCCTAGATAGACAAGTCCAGCCACCATAATCAGGAACAAGAGTTTATATGTACGCCTCCTTTTCAGCACCCTCATTATTTCATGGAAGATCAGTGTCACTCTTTCGTAGGTTGTTCTCATAGAAAAGCTGTCTGAAATTATATCAAAATATGAAAATTCAAAATAATGAGCCCAAATATATTTTTTGGCATACCTATCCTGACTCTAATGATTGTGTTTGCTAACCCTCATGTCATATTTTCAGTTCCACAGATCAATGTAGGAATATCAGCGAATTTTGGTCACATTCCGCGCTGCCGGGTAAACTGAAATTGCCTTTGGCTTAACATTTCTTGAATTTTAAACTATGCCTGGATTTGAATCGTGGAATGATGGAATTCAATTGGAAAGAACTTCATCTTTATCCATGATGAAACTGCAAAACTAAGGGATGAAGCTATGGAAGAAGAACATGACATGACGATGATGAATGATGTCACTGACCTTGTCAGATGGAGATAGATCAAAAAGATAAAATAAATGATAGATGCGGGACGGGACTGGGATTCATGGACACGGCCGTTAGACAACAATGTGCCTTAACAATTTATTTGATCACATGACTCCTGTGGAATCTCCGATCTGATTGGTTGATCTGCAAACATGACGCCTTCTAGTAATTTGCATGATTTATGAAGTAATTTCCCTTGACCAACTTTGAACGCGTCGATTATGATAATAAAAGGGAGGGACCCAAATCGGAAGTGAATAATAATTAGGTCATGTGCCAGGAATGGTTACTGCGTAATCAATTTTTGGGTACTTCGTCAACTGGCGGAGAAATTTGCTGATGCGCCAAATCCTGTGCGAGTTTCTTCGATATTTCGCCGGAAAATCAGTTTAAAACAGGTAAGATCGGTTCATATGCCAAGAATTCGTACATGGTAACGAAGAACCCATATCGAGGGACTCTTATGAACCAAGAATAGAAACTAGCAAGTCTTTATAAACGTAAACAGAATGATGAAAAGGGAAAATTATATGGTAATTTCTCATCTTGGTGGTGTATGCTACAATGTGGAACCAACTACACAGCTCGTCGATGGTGTAGCAGGAGATTTGCTTGACCAACTTTGAAAATCGCGAGCCCGGGTCTCCTGGTCGTATCCCTTATTATATACCAAGCCACTTTGGTTACTCAACCCGCCGTTGGCGCGGTGGTCGGCAGGCTATTCATAGTAACAAGACCGAGGGATTTCTCCACAAGTAAAAATTACCTAGCTAACGGCCGTGTGGAGTGGGTCTTGCGGTGCATTGACTGACAGGGGAAGACACAAACACCCACATTTCTTCGATTCGTTTGGTTTTCAGCTGAAAATATTTTGCTATTTTTGTGTATGAGGTACACCCCATAACAATACACACCTTTTCAATTACCGACACTGGTTATTCATGAATATTTTGACCATAAAACGAGGAAAAAACGTAACTTTTTTCGGTTTTTTCGTTTTATGGGCGCAGCCATATTGAAGTCATCTTCGGATCATTCCGGAATATTTATTTGCTAAAAATCCCAATAAATATTATTTGTTTGGAGACTTCGAAGGAAGGGAAGTCAATAAAACATTAAATGCATAGAATAATATATTCATCTTGATTACTTTGAGAGAAAAGGGATAAATAATACAATTCCACGGAAATTACCGAATGCAATTACTTCCGGTTGCGGTGGGGAAGATTTTCCACTTTTTCTGGAAGCCTTCGTCAAACTAAGTCAACATTTCGTTATTTGGTGCTTGGATTTCGATATCAATATGGTAGAAATGAAATTAAGTATATAGACAGCTGTTGTAAGAAAATATATGATGATATTCGATGAGGAAATAGCGTAAGTATGTGAAATTCAAAGTGTCATTTTGATGTAAACAAGAAATTTTTATGTTTTTTTCCATTTGGTTTCAAAGCTTTCATTTATTTTTTTTCGGTTTTGTTGTGACAGTCTTAGGGCATATCGAATCCCAGATCTTATTGTGAAGTGAGGAGTACTAGCACATGAATATCCCACTTAAGAAGTTGGCCCGAGATCCAGTCGTTTGTTAAATTTGAAATTTTCAATTGAATTTAAAAAAATTTCAATTACGTTTATGCAAATTGGGTAATCTGCATCATAAATGTGTACTGAATATAAATTTCAACATTGCCGTTGTGTAGACAGATATACAAATACCATACTGATGTATATACATTACATATACTAAGTTTCAGCAAATCTGTACGCAGATAATAACTCCAATACAGCATTGTGTATTATTGCATTTCTATTTTCCTGGACCACCAGTAATTACAAACGCCGTACCCATTTAAGGCATTTGATTTTTCCGTCACATGATGAAAATGACTAACGTGTATAATTTCTCACGTGATAAGTTTCCTGTTTCTCAATCAAGTTCACGTGTGTAACTTGAGATACAGGATGTAATATGACATGTGATGAAATGGATTAATTTAATACCACCCGATTGGTGATTGAAGAGGCACGACAGGATGGGACACCGCCCACAATCTCATCTATCTTCACAGCAATCAACGACAAACATTGGTAATCATGACAGTCAGTATTCTTCAAGAGTGTCCTATCATAACATGCCTGACGAAATTTGGGATCCGGTTAACATGCACAGCTTATAGCATGTATGCTCAGCTTATCTGCAGTGTCTTCCCTAAGTGATTTGAACATGTCAAGTTTAAAGGGTAGCCACCAACATGTATGGGCCAAAGTCTTCGTACTGTGAGAAAAACAAACTCTTTTCCTGCATGTACAGCAGAACCGCTCTTTCAAGTACACCCTTGGGACTGAAAAATGCTGTCCTTAATTAAGAGGTGTCCTGATTACACTACAGAGAGACTTGGAATTAAAGGCACTGTCCTTGATAGAAAGGGTGTCCTTGATAGATAGGGTGTCCTTACTATGGAGGGTGTCCTCAATAGAGAGGTTGTTGCAAATAGCAAGGTGTTCTTAATGGGGAGGTGTCCGCTTAAGGGGAGTTCCATCGTATTTCGATCCCTTGGATTGGGAAAAAGTTTGGACGGACATTTTTTCATCAACCTTCTGCCACTCCTTCATGCTTGGATTGTGAGCGTTAATTTCACAGAAGCGTGACTATTGCATCGTCGTTGGTCTTTGGAAAGAATTGTGCGAAGTAACATTATTTCTGTGATTTGTTGATGTCGTCATCGTTGTCATGACAACGTGTAAAACACGTGAGGGCTGTGATTACCCAGGAATGAATTCCAGGCTATGAAATTTGTTAATTTAGGTGACCAAGTTCTTAAGGTGCCAGTGTGACACATCTGATCAGACACCAGTGCATGTGCTCCAGAACTGCCCTCTCTGGGACACCCGGGGGGGAGCTGGTTACGTGGCCATTCAGTGCATCAATGGAGGGAAAGCTCTGGGGATCAGGGGAGGAAGGAAAGACAAGAGCCAGGTTTATAACAGACGTGAGCCTGGTTGTGTAGCGTAGGTATAAGTAGAACATCAGACGCCATTAGACGGAGTTAATTTGGGTAAATACTGATCAGACATACATGTACACAATGACAATGATAAAAAATTAGCAGTAAATGTACACTTGAATTTGTTATAGAAGGCCATGAGGAATTTTATCAACCAGTAAGTATACAGTGTTCCCCTAGTAATATTTTTTGGAGATTTTTCAGATGTTTCATGTATTCAACTGTAGCCCCTAAGCTTTCAGAAAAACACAACAGACTTCTTGTGCACTTTTGATTTTTTTCGGACCACACACGTTATAGATTGAGTAGTCGAGATGCTAAAGGGTTAAAATGGCACACTATCACAGTATTGCTACATTGTATAATTCAGGCACGCCATGAACTGGCATGGTTTTCGCAATATAGTCATCAGCCCCAGGTACCTGTGAACTCGGAATATGATAAGGCACAACATACATTGTACCCTCCACCTGAATCACTCTCACTTTTAACCCGTTGGGACTGGAAGTGATTTGAGAAGATTTATAATTTCGTCAAAAGTATAACCAATCATGAAAATGAATTACATTAGAATTGCTCACATCATGAAGGTTAATTTTTTAGGTCCATCAAATTTTA
Organism: Lineus longissimus; assembly: GCF_910592395.1. Classification (NCBI taxonomy): domain Eukaryota; kingdom Metazoa; phylum Nemertea; class Pilidiophora; order Heteronemertea; family Lineidae; genus Lineus; species Lineus longissimus. The sequence goes on from NC_088326.1 coordinate 4,128,555, forward strand.
CCTTTTTTTACCAAGTATGAATTAATCTACATGTATACTTGGTGATATGTTATGCATTCATGCACCTGTTCCTCAATTTCAGGCGCATGGAGAATTTAGTACGATTTTCCACTACATGCCAAGCATATTTCGCTGAATATCTAAGGGTCTTAAGTTTCATTGACACTATGACACATACAGCACTTTACAAGTCATGTGAACTGTCTTGCACCACAAGTGGAATCCATCTTGTTCTGCATTCCGATGAACTAAACAAAAGTCGACATTGTCCATTCAGAATTGAAATTTGAAAGTTGAATTTGAGATTTTTTCATTCTGTAAATACTCATTGAATATAAAATTGTTGTATAAATATTATAGATCAACTCTAATGGTCAATTTTCATCATGTTGACATGTCTGGTTCCGAATTGAAATTTGAAATTTATCAAGTTGAATTTGATAATTTTTGATTATGTAAATTTATAAATACCCATGTACTCTTTAACACGTCTAAAACAGTTAACTCTTTTGCTACCCTACCCGGTATTTACCGGGTCCGTACACTGGGCCGGCAGTAATCTGTACTGCTAAATTTTCAACGAGTTTTATAGTTACACCAGAAAAATGAGATGGCAGCACTGCACGCAATTCAATGATGACCTCGTCCTTAAGATTGGGTAATGCTAGCTATTTTACACTGAAATTCTGAAAGTCCTAAGCCAAGTTGGGATCCAGATTGCCCTGTCTATACCGGTTGCGGGCCATGGTTAGTATACACTACCAAAACTCTGCGGTAGCGGTAAGGGGTTAACGATTGCACTGCATAAATGAATCAAGATGATTCACATGTGCGTTGAAAGTATTCATGATTCATACATAGATCATGCCTTGGCCTATATTTGAATTTCATTTTCATAGTATGGCATTATAGTCATCAGAGGAAACATTGAATTGACATTGCTGTAAGTTTCTTCTTTCACAATCAGCAAACTGTGTCATTCCTTGTTTTGTCCATTTTTAACCGGCGTCATTAGAAGATATTTTATTGTCGTTATCTGGGACAGTTAAATGTCATAGATCAGTTGACTGTCCAAAGCCAAAGGAGTACGATTCTAGTGAGCTCGTTTTCGAATTTGGGGGTTGAGGTGGAGAAAGATTTTTGTTAAGGTGACATTTTCTTTGGTTTGTAAAGGCCTTCACTCCTAAGGCCTGGTGATTCTGTCAGCAGCTGTTCTTTCACAGCATGATGGGCAGAAATTCCCTGTTTTTGGAATCGTTATAGTCCGTTCTGACATTGGAACTCATGCGCAGTTATTACTATAAACCAAGAAATATTTGTGGTTTTATGAAATTACATTTATGTACTTTATATAATACGATGTGTGGTAAGATCATAGTCCTTCCTGACACCGGAACTTGTGTACTGATGACACTGCAAATCCGGGAATCTTTGCGGTTTTATGAAATTATAACATCATAATTCGTGCTTTTCATGTAACTTTCAACTTTCTAATGGTTTCTTGACCAGACCTCAAATTTTTCGCAACGGAAGTTTTATTTCCATTTCAAAATTACTCATTCGTTTCTAAACTCTGTCTCTTCAGATCCAGTCGAAATGAAATGTACAGAACTCTACCAACGGACGCAATAAACTCTCTCCATGTCTCGAAAGCGTGACGGCCGCCAGATGTTGATGCTACGGCTTAGCAACATGGTGCGGAAAGAGTCCGACACGACGTCCATGACGTCTGGGACGTCCAAGGGATCCGACCGCCGTAAGGGCTCACGGTTATCCAGCATCCAGAGCATACTATTCCGGCGTTCAAGTCGGTCACGTGTTGTGTACACGAGTAAAAAATCCCAGACGGCGGCAAGTACGTCGTCATCGGGAGGGGAGGCGGAAACCACATCGTCTGAATCAAGCATAAGTGCGCGTAGTCATCCTTTCAATGAGCGCGATATGACGTTGCAGTCACTTACGCCGTCACCAGTGCCGCGGTCGACGAGCATGACGTCACACCAGGGGTCGCACCGCTGCGAGAACGGGATGTTAGAATGTCCGCTGTGTTTCATCGAGCAGGAGGAGGAACATTTCCCGACCGTCATGACGTGTGATCACCGCTCATGTCGCAGTTGCCTGCAGCAGTATCTCAAGATCGAGATAACGGAGTCGCGTGTCGATATTGCTTGCCCGGAGTGTTCGGAGAAGTTTCACCCGAACGATATTCGGATGATTCTAGAGGATGATTCACTGATGTTGAAGTTTGAGGAGTTTACGTTACGGAGGGTGCTGGTGACTGATGCCGATGTGAGGTGGTGTCCAGCTCCTGATTGTGGGTAAGTGACCTCGGATTTAAGTCGGAAATGTACAGAATGTGTGTCGCTAAAGCTAGAAAATTTGCTGAATTCTGGTGAGGTAATTTTCAACCAATTCAAATTTTTTAGTCTTTGTTCGTCACGTTGGCAAAATCCATCATGCCGTTTGTCACAGAAACTACCTTCCGTTGTCAGGCTTTTTTGGGTTAAAACATTGATGTCTGTTCTATGGGCGATTTTGACGAACTTTGGCGCTGACCAGTGATGCGTTCCACCTGGAACAAAGGGTCCAGTGGCTTATGGCATAGTCCAAAGTCAGCTTAGGCCTTCCCACGTGTTCCGAGTGTGAGCATTCGCTTTGTTTGGACTCTTTGTCTTTGTCAAAATTGTCCATCAAAGAATTAAATAGTACTCCTCGAGACACAAATTTCCAAGATTTTACTTTCAGCTGAGCAGATTTTTCACATTCATTCATTGAAGAAAATAACAATGTTGGACGTACACTTTTTGAAACTGGCCCTTCACTCGAATTTGAGTCTAATTCCTCCTGTTCGTTCCAGCTATGCCGTGATAGCGTCTGGTTGCGCCAGCTGCCCAAAACTCCACTGCGAGCGGCCCGGCTGCAACACCAACTTCTGCTACCACTGTAAACAATACTGGCACCCCAACCAGACGTGCGACGCGGCGCGCGCCGAGAGGATGGAGCTATCGCCGAACATGCGATCCTCGTCACTCAGCTACAGCCACGACTCCGGAGGTAATAAGGATGGGAACTCGTGTAGGCATTTTGCTTTTTATGCAAATTCTTGCCTGTTTTTCCATTTTCTGTCACTCAAAACTCCAAAATTTATGAGACCACAAGATTAATGAAATTTGTCTAGCGGAAAAGGCCAGTTGTGTGTCAATGGGTGCAGTTTTTTCAGATCCTGGACGGCATTCGTAAAAATTTTCCCAAACTACCCAAATATTGTCTGAAGAGATAATGAAGAGCAAATAAGTGATCACATGCTCTCTAAGGCATCATTATCATGTGACTACCCGGCCATTGCCTTGAATTAAAAAATTATTTTGGCACCCATTCTAGAGCCATTTTGGCCTTGGATACCTCCAGTTCTTTATCAATTCCTTAAACCAATGGGTGCACGTTGGGGGTAAATGAAAAAGCCAGTAATGACCTTTTGCTGGCTGATTCATCTTCCTTCTGAGTAATTCAAACCCATTATAAAGTGTTGGATTTTTATATTTGCCACGTGTTCAAGGATTCAATTATCAGTACTAATTGCCCGTCCTTGGGAACAAAAATAAAGGACAGGTCACAAAGTGACAAATACAGATAAAAAAATGTTGTGTGACAGTTCAAGTGATAAACATTAACACCTTAAGTGCGACCTTTTTCCCTGTTGAAATATATATTTGTATACATTAGTTCTATTTTAGGACCAACCTTGGCAGCTTACCACCCTACCTCCAGAATTTTCTAAAGGGTTGCTTTATAGCCATCCAACCTAAAATCGCTGGCCACCCTTCTGAAAATCAAGGGTACCACCCTGCCTTGAGAAAACCCTGTAGATAACCCTCAGTGTTTCATTTGATTTTCCAATTGTCCACTTCCAGGGGAGATCAAACCTTGCCCACGCTGCGGTGCTTATATCATCAAGATGGATGACGGCTCCTGTAATCACATGACCTGCGCCGTTTGTGGCGCAGAGTTCTGCTGGCTCTGCATGAAAGAAATTTCAGACCTTCATTACTTGAGGTAAGGTGTTTTTGGGTGAAAACAAAACATCTCTTGATCTCGAGTAGACTACTCGCCATAATAAAATAAAGGCTTGCGCAGAATTATGCAAAATGTACAGAGGAAGTTTGCACCGTGACAGACTACCAAAATGTCGAAAAATGTTGTAGCCAATGGTCACCACCGATGGGCTCCAAAATGTATCCATATTTTCCCTTTAAATGAGGAGTGATTACAGTTAGCCTGGCACACATGTGAGAGGGTCTCCTTTTAGGTAGCATATGAGTAGAAAGTGTCAATGTCCGAGTAGGCCCTGGGCCAATCATCTTTCAGCTGAGAGCGGTAATGTCTCTGGGGTTTGTGTGCAGGGCCAGAGAAGCGAACACTGACCCCTTATTTTCTCTGGATGTAGGCCAATATGCAATATGCACATTTTCATTAAACTGTTAACTGCGTAAGACGCCATATGACGTCCTGGCCTAAAGACCGTGCATTGCGTAAGACGTTATATGGCGACCTATGTTTGTGACTCACCTAAGCCAAGGCTACACTCAGAAACTCGATGGGGAATCCCCTTAGATCGTCAGCACAGTGTAGTTTAGTTTCAGAACACTACCGGCCGCCACTGTCGCCAGTTTTTGAGCTGAATCATGGCTACAGTATGCAAGATGAAGCGGCTGTTAGATGAGGATGTGCATGTGTAATCTAATTAATTACGCCATAGGACGTGGTTAACAAATAAAAAATTACGCTGTTGACAGGTTAAATGATAAATCTCCTTGATTTTGTTTCCAGTCCGTCTGGCTGTACATTCTGGGGCAAGAAGCCCTGGAGTCGCAAGAAGAAGATACTCTGGCAGCTAGGGACGCTGGTCGGTGCTCCAGTGGGGATCGCCTTGGTGGCCGGCATAGCTGTTCCCGCTATGATTATAGGCATACCGGTCTGGGTCGGTAGGAAGGTGAGGTCACTTACAAATGATGATATTGACAATGAATTGGAGTCATTTATGTGTATCAGATTGTTGATTTGGCCAGTGGCATGGCAAGGTAGATTCCAGAGTTTATATTATCATTCAGTGTATGACAGGTTAGAGTTTTAAATTCACTTTATGTGAGTGATAGGTCACTGTGACATCAATGTCAATAAAATACAGTGGAGCCCCCCCTTAGCGGACACCTCTTTATTAAGGACAACCTCTATTAAGGACACTCGTTCTCATCCGAAATTGGTTGTTTCCATTTATTTTGACGTATCTAATCAGGACACCTCCCTATTATGGACCTCTCTTCAGGTCATCTCTCTATTAAGGACAGCACTTGCCAGTCCCAAGAGTGTCCTCAATAGAGAAGTTCTACTGGACAATGGTTAGGTCATTAGTTAAGGTCAAAGGCATTGGCTGTTGACCTGTGTGATTAGAAGTGTGAGTCCACTCCAAGCTACTGTTCACTAGTGCAGGGTTTATCTAATGCCCCGGTTTTGGCAGGAGATTCAACGGTCCACGGTTTACTGTCCGATCAGAGGGACGTAAGAGCCATGTTTTGAGCCTGAATGGCTCAGGACTCAGACCCGGGACCTGCCGCTTGTCAGGCAACCTTTGGGCTATTGCAGCTCTGCATGGATTGCTGTCACCAACAAATTTCTACCACATGGGCACTAGACATCACATTCCAAACGCCTCTCGTGCTAAAAGTAAAACATGTGTACATCTTGATGCTATGGTACACCATTGCTACTGCTACTACTGAGACCCAGGACCTGAGGTCGTAGTGGCGTCATGGCAGCTGGCAGCAGTGATGCATGCCCAAGTAGATCTGTTTACGGCCTACTGGATGAGTTGAGGTGTTGTGAGGCCGGTCCACTCTTTGGTGGTTATCCATCCACGTTATCCTTGGTCATCCTCCCTCAGACCCTCCAGCCACAGTGCCTTGCCGTCACTATGAATTCCTAATCAAATCTTATTTCTCCAGATCAACGCTCGTTACACGACCTCGCCAAAGCACAAGCGCAACCTGGCAATAGCTGGTGGTGTCACTGCCAGCATCCTCATATCGCCGGTCGTGGCCGGATTAGCCGTTGGCATCGGCGTTCCGATCCTGTTGGCGTACGTCTACGGTGTGGTGCCAATCTCGTTGTGTCGCAGTGGAGGGTGTGGCGTGACGACGACAAACTCTGGCGTCAGGTTCGAGTTTGAGGAGGAGAATGAGGGAGCTACTGCCGGGCAGGGAAACTATGGAGGTCAGTATGTGAATCAGTGTTGAGGGTAGTTCATATGAATAAAGTCTGTTTATTACTGTGTCGCCCCCACTGAAAGGGCCAGCCAGCTTTGGCTAATGAGCGATCTTCACTTCCAAACTTCCATCTCTCATGCCAGGGGCCTGGTGAGAAGGCAGTTGGTGTTTGCGTGTATCAGCGTCAAGGGTAGTTCATAGCTTAGTGCATAGCTGCCAACCATTTTGGAATGATTAGAGTTTTTACGGTTTTGACCCTCGAAAGACCACCTTATGCTTCCTTATGCTTGCTAAAACTAAGACGGAAAAACTTTCTTTCCCTGAGTGCAAAATTTGCAGAAATAAAACACCACAGAAAATTTCACTGTTTATGGTACCACAAGCAGTTGAAAAGACTAATAATATAAAATCCTATTATTTTCTCTTCCAGGTGACACCCACAGTATTGAAACTAGCAGTCATCGTGTCGCCAACCCAAGCATCGGGCCGAGCATCGGCGAGGTCTCCATGGCGATGACAAACAGTCTGAGCGCAAGCGGAAGTCACATGGACAGAGTAGGCGTCATACGTGATGAGAGTGATCGGGATTCCGCTAGCAATCGTGCCCTGGCTGGGGCGAGTTTGAACGGCAGTCTTAGCGGAAGTGCGGTAGCGGGACCTAGCGGCTTTCAAAATAGGTGGGTATGCGCGGGATTCACGATGCAGATTCTAGGGTCGTTGGTGGGCAATCTGGACGTGTGCACGGGCTGGTTGGAGGAGTGTAGTTCTTCAATGGTATTCAGGGCAATTTGGGGCACGAATTTGGCCTTTTTCTGAATTTGATGAAACTTTTCAAAGTGTATTTGAAAGAGTCGTCTTCTGTATCAATGGCACACTCACACTCTCTATTAAGGACACGATTTTTGGTCCCAAATTGGGTGTTTCCATTCAAGTTGACCTCTCTAATCAGGACACCTCTTTATAAAGGACAGTATTTGTCAGTCCCAAGGGTGTCTTTAATAGAGAGGTTCTACTGTATAATTATAATGCCTCTCTTACCCAACATTATAATGATAATGACTCTCTAACCTAACAGGTTAGAAGTACATGCTGACGTTGCGACCAGTGCCTGCATGGGGAAGCGCGCCAGCTTCAGCAGTGAGTCCGCCAACTTCAGTCTCAGTGAGAAGTCGGCCATATTGCCATGCGGCGACGATGCCAGTATGAAAGCGCTCGCTGGCTCAATTATCGGTGGGAGGTAAGTGGGTGAATATTAACCCTTCAAGGTGAAAGTGATTCATTAGTCATTATCTTCTTCTTCTTCAGCATTCACCCTACACATGAGGAGCTATGCTTCTAACGGCAGGATGCGTATCGTGATCACATGTGACAAAAATTGCTTGTTTGTAGTGGTCACTGCGACAAAAAATTGGTGATCGCACAGACCTATGATCATATCAGACCCGGCGATTACCGGTCTTACCTGCAGATGAGAGATCTTTTTGTCACATGTAGCAGCGATTATAATCACTGCCAGATGCAGTGACAAAAATTGCTTGTTTGCCTAGCGCTGAAGTAAAAGCTCTTGCAGTATTATGGGATGGAGTAGTACATGTACATTCTTCGTCTTATCTATTATGATTCTGCGTTTCAGGGATAACGCCAGCATCTCGTCGATCATTCCCCCACTAGACGTCCACATTGACATCAACGAAACCAGCCAATCGAAATCAGCCTCCAACCACGGTTCGCCAATATCTGGACGGAGCGTGACGTTCTGCGAGGAAGGAAAAGGGCATCATGGGAAGAAACGCCATCGCCATCGCAGCCGAAGTTTCGGCGATAAAATCCACGAACATTCGGAGCATCCAGAGGAGAGTGCCATCGAGCGACTGAGTATGCACAGCCTTGCTTTGGATGAGTCCAGCGCGGAAACGAGTCCTCGCGACGCGGACGGTGATAGTTCTTGTAATGGCCACCAGGCGGTAGTAATCAAACACGGTGGCTTAACAGAAGTCGAGAGCGATCGACCGGAAGGTTATAACATGCGTACGATTCATAAAACTATCCCGGAGGATGATAAATTAGTCGAGGGGCCCGTCTTGTGTAATATATTTGAGGAAAAATACACCGGGCCGTCGTCGACAATGGCGTCAGATCCAGGATTAAATCGTAAAGACTCGCGCGGTGGGAACCCAAGGGATTGTGATAAGGATATAGGATTATCTCGGGCTGCGTCGGATGGATTACGATTAAGCGACGATAATCTGTCATTTTCGCAAAGTCGGCGGAAAAGTTGTCAACTTGCGATGATGGAAGGACGTCTGCTAATGGATATTGATCAGCGTTCATCCGATATCGTGTGATTGGCCGAGATTGGTCATGTGATCAATACGAAGCGATCATGCGATCAGTGCCGAAGGATGGTTCTTGGATTATTCATTGCTTTCATGTGATTGGACAATATTGGTCATGTGATCATTGAGGTCACGTGATCACCGGAGGACAGGTTGTCTGGTTGCCAAGTCATGCATGATTTAAAGGGACAATATAGGCAGCTGCTAGGCAGGCAAGATAAAGTTACACAAAGTCGCCAATAGAGGTCTCTCCCATCGCACAGTACATCGAAATGATTCACTCTTTTACGAGGAATATATTTAGTGCTGAATCGAGCATGACCCAGTGCCTCTACTGTGCATATTAGCCACCCAAAGATGGCCAATTTTTACCTCACTGCTCCTGCCTATAATCCCCTTTTAAGGTGGCATATCATTCCATAACCGCTGCCATGGTGTATGTCTGGTGTACCATTTTCTCGAATGTTAGTCATAAAAACAGAAGTACACCCCACAAAGCTATCCTAATATTGTTGAAATCAAAGCATTTTATACTACTATTTTGATATGGTTAATGTGATTACAATGTACTTGGTTAAATATGAATTTTTTTTGTTTCCATGCGAAATACACACTGCTCTCTATAAAGGACACTCTCGGGACTGACAAGTGCTGTCCTTAATAGAGATGTGTCCTGATTAGAGAGCTCAAATTGAATGGGAAAAAAATGGTACCAAAACTAGGACACTCTTGCGACTGTCTGGTAGGTTGTCCTTAAGAGAGAGGTGTCCTGATCAGAGAGGTGAAATTGAATGGAACAAAACACCTAGGTACCAAAACTAGTGTCCTTATTAGAGACGGTGTCCAAATAGAGAGGTTTCGGCCAAGTGAGGTTTTACTGGTTAGGTTATTTTGTATCCAAGATCTGCATTCTGTCGCTGGTAACCTTCAATTTTTTTGTACCAGTTATCTTCCATGTACATGAAATACTGTACAATGGCAAATATACAAATGTAAAAAAACTCATTATGTTAAAGTGGACTGTGTTGCGTCGGTGTTGAAATATTAATGCGTTGTCAGTGATTAAAAGTTGTGTTGAAAATATGATTATTGTAAATTGGGATTTCAGTGTTACAAGTTGTGAAGAGCAGATCACTAGATCTTTGTACAGTTTACCATTGGCCATTTTGTAAGATATTTTCGCCACGACATTGAGGAAATGATGTTATATTGTCCTGGCGTTACCTACGTTTAAAGAATCTTTCTGGAGTTTTTCGTTAAAGCGTTAGAAAATACTCCAAACCCAATGATATTTAAAGATGGCTTTGTAGATACTGCTGTAAATTTCCAGTGGGACAGACAGAAAATTCTGCAAAAACGTTCATCTGATTGCAAAATATGTAACGATAAAAAGGTTTTTGCACAATGTTAATCATCGCCTTGATGTTTCAAATGGTTACACCATGCTACTTTGAAAGTTATACGTTTGACCGCTAGATGACGTATCGGCCAGATTTGGATCCGACTCGTGACTTGGTCTGAAGCCTCCTTCATCTCGATTCATGTTGGTGGTTTTACGAATCCAAATCGACTGAAAATTTTCAGACAATAACTAGGCCAACCTGCGATGGTAAAAATTGACGTCCAATCATGGGAATAACTCCACCTTATCAAATGATAAAATAGTTTCATCACAAGCAACATTGCTTGATCTTGGAAAAATTTCGATGATAACAGTCAATTTCCCAACTGATTATAAAGAGATATTAGCGACTTATAAAGTGTTTATTTATTGTTGTTTTGTTGACATTTTCATGTTGTGATTCAGTTTGTACAAATTTGGTCAAAAAATGGATATTTTTCGTTCTTTTTTGGTGTAGAGATATTTTTATTTACTTTCTATCGAAGTTGTGAAGAGACTCGTTATCAGAGAGGTTGCGCCCCCATCGAACTCCCACTGCAACTTCATCACCGAGGTTGAGTTACAGTTATCTAGTGATATTAGATTTATTTTGATTGAAAGTGTTTTTCAGATAGATCTGGCCAAAAGGTCTTGGCTGACCTCTGGACGCTAAACTGTATAGCGTGATCACAAATAGTAAAGTTACACAGCCCTGGGCAGTCGGTGTCATAGTTGACGGGCTTAGTTGATGGGCTTAGTTGACGGGCTTAGTTGACAGGCTTAGTTGACTGGCTTAGTTGACACCGTGAAAGAGCATTGCTTCGGTCTACCCCAAGGCTGATTTAGTGTTCGGGTAACAGCAATTTTTTATTGATCAGTCAGAAAATTGAAATAATATTTTCTGTGTGTGATGCAATTCAGGTGATAGTGTTTACATATGAATATGGCCAAGTTTACATATGATTCATGTTGTCACATGTCATGGTTTACATATAACATGTCACTTGTCACAAGCAATGTAATTGGCTAAAACATGACATGGGGGTGAAAAAAAATGACATATGGAATCTTATGTAGCCAGCTCTTTGGAAATGACCTAAATTTAAAATCAAACATGTTTCCTCCAAAATTCGAGTGGTACTCAAATCCTTTTGTAAAAATGAGAATTTCCAAATTGTGGTACTTGTCAGAATATAAAATTACCGTAGTGTTCGTAGTGTTAAAAATTACAAAGTGTAAATGTATTATGATAATTTAACTGCATGTTATATATTGGTGCCACCTAGTGGTCAAATTTTGTATTATAATTTTCATTCTTCGATTATATAAGGACGATATTTTGTTTTTTGGTGGAAAAGCTTTGTTTCAGTTTATGATGTTATGACATGAATATATTTAAGGCTTTGGTGGCAGACCAAGAGCAAGGAAAGTGATTGGGTCGCTGACAAGTAAAGGTGGAGTGTCCCGTGATGATGCTCGGCCGGCACTAATGGTAATTACATAGTTCCCGTAAAGACGGATGCTGTCGGCTGCATTTGAAAATGTACACATTCATTCTACGAGCTGTTTGTCTATACTCAAGATTCAAGGCTCTAAGGCCACTTTTTAATGTTCAGTTTTGAAGCCATTCGACTGGTTCAATTAAGATAGACAATTGGTTTGCAACATTATCAAAAGTTGTCGGAGGACCATGAGGTCGCGTTCCGGCTTGATCTTACTTTCAGTTTCATAGTAATTTATCAACTGGTCTGAGATCGTTGAAACTAGAGTATATTCGGATGCATATCTGCAGCGCCATCTACACAGATACTCTGTAACAATCAGTAGTGCCAGCCTAACTTTAGCTCGAGACACTCCTCTTGAAATAGTATCCTAGTGAATTTCGGAAGTTTTGCTGAATAAAACGGTGGCTAATTAAACATCATTTCTTCAAAAATGTCTTCAAAGTTGTGATTTATTTTGTTGTTTTCTCAAAGGTTTTGATAGGGGTATGAATAACAAAATTAATGGAACTCAGCTGGAGTTTTTGTTAAGTTCTTTTTTTCTCAAAGTTGCAGAAATCTAGTGGCCAAATTAGTTTCTTGAGTGAAAGAAAGGTATTTAAATGAAATACATTGCATAAAATCATACTGGGTATGTTTGTAAAGGGAATGCCTTCACGGTGAAATGGACAAATGCATATTGGTTTTTTGCCTGTTCGTATTAACAATATGTTTTCCACCAATATGCTCTATATCCTTTACCATTCAGTTGCTTTGGGCCTTGCATACTCTTGCATCTATGTTGTACAAATAGCATTTGGAGCTGCAGTGGCATACTGTTTAAATGTCCGGTTTATGATCCAAAGGTTGTGGGTTCAAATCTAATCTTGTTGCTGCTCTGTCTTCGACTTGTGATCATTCCCAGGTGACGACTTCAAACAGTTAAAACTGTCAGTTCACCTTTAAACTCCAGACGGAACAAACCATTTTCCAGATAGGGAAGATCCAAGTAGTGCATGTAATGCATGAGTACCAATACAGGTGACACCCCCCCCCCCCCCTCCCACATTGGGTCATACCCATTCACTCGTGGCCAGGCCACAAGTGCTGAGTGTTTAAAGAGTATTTTTGGTAGCACCCTCTCCAGAGTTCTGACGTACTGCACATTTGTGCGGGCTGGCAGTGACCTTGCTTCTTCACCTTTAAATTTGGTGACAGTTATGTGGGAAACTTAAGTGTGGACAAGCAGACAGTTGCTATACACACGGGTAGAACAGCCCAATGACCAGTCTTTGTAATACTCAGGGTTGAGACTTAATTAGTGCACAGTCTAATGCGCAAATATAAATCCCTTACAAAAATGTGCTTGAGTGATATTGACATCTCTGCATTACAAAGATTTTGATCACTGGACTCTTCTCTTGGTGTGCACTGTATGTGGGGGGGTCATACCTATGTGTCCCGGTACCTATATGTCCCGGTACCTATGTGTCCCGGTACCTATATGTCCCGGTACCTATGTGTCCCGGTACCTATATGTCCCAGTACCTATGTGTCCCGGTACCTATGTTTCCCGGTACCTATGTGTCCCGGTCAGTACAAGAAACGTGATTTTAGCTAGGATTAGGCCTATTGTCATGACATCCTCGGCACCAGTGGTTTTCGATATGCTCCGGCTCTTGGCTATTTGTAAGGACGAAGGGGTATCAAAAGGATATAGTCGTGATAGTCGCCGTCATAAGTTAAGTGTCCATAAGAAGAAAAAAAACGGCCCCAGCCCTGACCCCAAAAAATCAAAGTGCTCAAGGAACAAAACCAAATTCACTTGTCTTCCAAATCTCTTAGACCTACCTTGAAATTGTGTTGGGTCCAAAATTAGATTGAGGAAAAACCATCGTTTTTATTGAAGTAACCAAAAACGCCAGTGACATTTACTTATGAAGCAGGCTATCATGACTTTATCATGACTATCGGCCTAATCCTAAAATCGCATTTCTACTGCCCGGGACACATAGGTACTGGGAAACATAGGTACCGGGACACATAGGTACCGGGAAACATGGGTACCGGGACACATAGGTACCCCTTTAATATGGGGACACATAGGTACCGGGACACATAGGTACCGGGACACATAGGTATGGACCCGTATGTGGGTACATGCATGTATTGCACTGTATCTTGGTACATGTATGTATTGCACTGTATGCATCAGCACAGTGTGTGTATAGCACTGTGTGCATCAACACAGTGTGTATAGTACTGTGTGCATAACACTGTGTGTACAGCACTGTCCGATAGAGCAGTCAATTGTAGACATTTTGTGGTTCAGTTTCCATTTGGTTACTCTGAAATAATTCAGGATGCAATTTTCTCGATTGCAGCGCCATGTCTTAGGAAGTGATCGAGATTGTGGTGCTGTGTATGACAGGAATTGTAACTGTTACAAATGGCCTATAATCCCTGTTTAAATCCCCAAATTCCTAATCTGCAAACCAAGATTGGCAAGATAAAAAAGAAGTTGCCAACGAATTGGATAATTTTCAAACTCCTCTTTGCTTGTGTTGAGACATTAAGGCTAACATGAGAGTGAAACTTCTAGGAAGACTTCTAAGCTTAGACTTAGGGGAAGGAATTTCTTGTTCAAGAATAGATTCTGCCCCATTATCAACCTTTGACTTAGGAATTACCTTTGCTGATTGGATCTGTTCTGCGTCGTCGTCGTGCCATGTTTTGACTACATGTGTGTTTTTCTACCACCTAATTAGCATGGCGTCTGCTCTATTGTCCTTTTCCAATTTTATAAGGTAGACTTTGTGGCGATTTGACCCAAGTACAGTGAATCTGAGTATCGTCCATCGAGTGTTCTGTAAGTTCGGTAGTTACCAACGTCGATTTGTCAGTAAAAGAGAGCTTTGAGTACACAGTGTCTTGTTTTGTCATACTCTGCATACAAGCAATTTAAATCGTAGCAACTTGCCAATGTCAATTTGTGAGAAAAAGAGCTTTGACTATACTGTGTCTTGTTTTGTCACACTTCGCATACAAGCAATTTGAATCGCTGCATCTCTCAATTAAAATCGCGACTGTTTCAACTTGAGGCAGTTCCGGCAGAAATACAGAATTAAGTCTCCTAGTAGGCAAAAAATGTACAAGTTCAAAGCGCTGTACAGGCTATTGTACCAAGACAATAATTGTACCACTTTACCTTTAATATTGTCCATGCGTCACATTGTGTAGTGTCATTTCATCATTCTGTCCAAAATATGTGTACGACTCTCGGCATCTCCGGCCAGTGGGTGGTGGCGATTTTTTTCACCAAGTTTTGCAGGTACTCAAAAATGTTCTGTTGAAACCTTCCAGCTTTCTTTGCAGTATTCGTTTCCCAAGTGTCCGAGAGATGATGTTAATAATTAATTCACTGCAATAGTGCTTTTTGCGAATGACTTTTGTAATTTTCAATCAAGTCTGCTTCAAACCAGCAGGAAAAGATTTTTTTTCAGCAGACACAAAAAAATAGAAGGTGGGTCCCCTTGGGTCCGCCCATGAGGTCCAAAGAAGCATTTTATGCCATGTTTAGCAATTTGACACTCAGTTTGTACTTGGATTTGGAAATAATGTAACCTTATGGCACTGGAACAACTGGACTATTCACTGCTATTTCCAAAAAAGGGCCTCACCCAACCCCTGGTCACAGATGTCGAGAAGTCCCTATGCCTCGTGTGCCCTCTGATAAGGCTGTGCATTGCTCTGAACATTTCATAAAATAAATGTCTGTTTCTGACCACATTTCTGTGTTGTTTTATCATTTGATTATTGATACAAAATAGCTGGTATCCTTTCAATTGAGAGAGAAGCTTTGGACTGAACACTAATGATTTGGACTGAACACCAATAAAATTGAACACTAATCAAAAAGAAGTTTGTTCATGGTGAAAATAACGTTAACTCTTTCACTGGCTGAGTAGCCCCTACGTTGCAGATAATAAACAACAAATCTGAGAGAAACGAAATACCTGGTGAGGCTATAGTCCCACCAGAACGATCCAAGACAAAGTGTCTGAAGACGTTTAGTTCAATCTGCCAGTTGCAGATATCTGCCACTTGTATTTTCACTAATAAATGAATGAAAAATGGGATTCCCAGCACCACCAGGGTTTTGATAAATGTCCTGGGAGGAGGCCAGGATGTGCCGAGTTGTTGAATAGTTAAATTTCCTTGTTGGCCTCATCTGGCAGCATTCCGTCCACTTGATAGATATTATTTGCCTAGTTCTGGATTCTAGTTTACCCATGGTGAAAATGGACAAACATTTCTATTAGGGATCACCAGTCTCATGAGACAAAAGTTGTCTGTTTGGAATCTGGAAGACCACTTGTCCTGTACCAGGCTCAACCCAACCAGTTGTCTTGTATCAGGTACCACCCAAGAACTAGTACTTGGAGAGTTATCAGAAAGATAATGGGATTTTACCCGTCTCATGAGATGAATATGGTCAATTCCGAATTTGCAAGATGGCTTGTCATGTACTAGGTACAACCCAAACAATTGTCTTGTATCAGGTACAACCTACTGGTTAACGTTGTCTTCTATGCAAGACCAGTTGTCCTATACCGGATAGAACACAACCAGGAGATGGAAAGTAGATATCGGGATTACACTGGTGTCATGAGATGACTATGGTCAATCTGGTTGTCCTGTACTATGTACAACCCAAACAATTGTCTAGGCACAACCCACTGGTTGTCTTCTATGCAAGACAAATTGTCCTATACCGGATAGAACACAACCAGGAGATGGAAAGTAGATATTGGGATTACACTAGTGTCATGAGATGACTGGTCAATCTGGTTGTCCTGTACTAGGTACAACCCAACAAGTTGTCTGATATCGGGTGCAACCCAACGAGTTATCAGGTGCAACCCAAGAAGTTGTCTTGTGTCTCATGAGACAATTGTGGTACTAAGTTTGTAAGACTAGTTGTCCAGTACTGGGTACAACCCAAGTAGTTGTCATGTATCAGGTGTAAGTAGTACAATACTTACTTGGAGAATTGTAATGCAGATAGATAGATAGTTAGATAGTCTCATAAAATGATTGTGGTCAGGTCAGAGTTTGCAAGACTGGTTTTCCTGTACCAGGTACAACCATCAGGTACCACCAATGTAGATCTTGAAGAGTTGTCAGATTGATATTGGGCTTTCACGAGTCGCATTATGAGATGATTGTGGTGCAAAGTGTGAAAGTCAATTTGTACTGTACTGGATACAACCCAACTAGTTTTCCAGTAAGTACGTAGTACTTGGAGAGATATCAGGTAGATATTGAGATTTCACCAGTCTTATAGGAAGATTTTGGTCAGTTCAGTGTTTGGAAAGACAGTTGTCCTGTACCAGGCACAACCCAACTAATCGTCTTGTATCAGATAAAACACATCTGATTTTCTTGTTTGCAAGGCTGGTTGTCCTATACCAGGTACAACCCAACCAGCTGTCTTATACCACCCAAGTAGTGCTTGGAGAACTGTCTGGTAGATATTGGGATTTCACCAACCACATGAGATGCTTATGGTCAGTTCAGCATTTGCAAGACTGGTTGTCCTATACCAGGTACAACCCAACCAGCTGTCTTATACCACCCAAGTAGTACTTGGAGAGTTGTCTGGTAGATATTGGGATTTCACCAACCACATGAGATGATTATGGTCAGTTCAGGATTTGCAAGACTGGTTGTCCTATACCAGGTACAACCCAACCAGCTGTCTTATACCACCCAAGTAGTGCTTGGAGAACTGTCTGGTAGATATTGGGATTTCACCAACCACATGAGATGCTTATGGTCAGTTCAGGATTTGCAAGACTGGTTGTCCTATACCAGGTACAACCCAAACAGCTGTCTTATACCACCCAAGTAGTACTTGGAGAGTTGTCTGGTAGATATTGGGATTTCACCAACCACATGAGATGATTATGGTCAGTTCAGTATTTGCAAGACTGGTTGTCCTATACCAGGTACAACCCAACCAGCTGTCTTATACCACCCAAGTAGTACTTGGAGAGTTGTCTGGTAGATATTGGGATTTCACCAACCACATGAGATGATTATGGTCAGTTCAGGATTTGCAAGACTGGTTGTCCTATACCAGGTACAACCCAACCAGCTGTCTTATACCACCCAAGTAGTACTTGGAGAGTTGTCTGGTAGATATTGGGATTTCACCAACCACATGAGATGATTATGGTCAGTTCAGGATTTGCAAGACTGGTTGTCCTATACCAGGTACAACCCAAACAGCTGTCTTGTGTCTTTACACACCTGCTTCCTTAAGGCCTTCGCTCCTCTGAGAGCATAAGCTGTCAATGACTTTCCCGCACCATCTCCTGTCCCCGGCGATTCTTGCCAGTACTTGCCAAGAGTCACCCATGGTCTTCAAACCCCTTACCTAAGACCCTTTCTTCTCCAACAGTTGGTTTGTAGCTTTTGTTGTTTGTGTGTCCGTAGCAAGGGTTTGTTAATTACAGGGTGAGGTTGCTAGACTCCTGTGCAGTCATTTCGTACCGGGCAACAGGACAAGGGCGGTCCACTGCGTCGGGAGTGTAGAGGTTGCTAGCCTCACAACCAACCCTCTTTTTTCTGTCCGGGCTGCGAGATTTTTTTTACAGGCAGGTTCGTACTCGAGTTACATTGACAGCCAATCAGAGCTCAGTAAATTCACCTGACGTCATCAAGTAAGAAACGCACGTGTTGTTAGTCAGTAAACAAGATCAGCGATGCACATTGACAAATGATGCGAGTTCGAATCTCGGAAGGACCCAAAAAATTATGCACTTTTTGTTTTTATTGCTTTTTTTTCATTTACTTTATTATTTTAATAATAAATTAAATGTACACAATGGTACAAACCTGCCTGTAAAATAAAAACACGCCGCGGGTACGTTCTCCAAGCTGATATATCCGTACGACACCTATCTTCTCTGGTGCTGCCATCTGAGCTAAGAAAATGGAACTAGGCAATTACTAAGAATTAAAAAATATCGCCCGTTTTTAGGGCGGGGGACGATTTACAGCTGGAACCCCTGGACCAGCTCCCTCAGATCCGTTATTCATCAAGTCAAAGCAAGCATGAACCTGGTTTAATCTGTAGTTTACCTAACGAGACCCTCATATACTGTGCAAATTCTCTCGGCATTACATCCATGGTGTTAACCCCACTTACGTAGCAGGTGCGTTGCAGGTTAACTGTCTATGCTGCCACCCCTTAGTGAGGACAATAACTAGTAGTCCCGGCATGTAATGTGGAAATATTGACGCTGTTTACTTCTTCGCACATTTTGTACACGTTGTAGTGAGTTGCCACTGATGAGAATGAGAATTGGGGGACCGAGGAAGAGGGAAATTCGATAAAAATAATCGGGATGTCTACTTCCAGTCAGGCCAGGTGTCAACATTGTCTCTGTGGCAGTAAGGCTGTGAACTGTCTTCTCTGTGGTGTCTCACCCTCAGGTAGACCAGGTTGTAACCTAATTGTCACAATAATAGTCAGGCTACAACACAATAATATCGGAAGGTGGGAGACAGTTGCCAATAAACACAAGAATATTTCAAACACACAAGACTCAATCTGAATATCGAAGACATACATTGATTATAACTGTCTTCTCTGTAGCAGGGTCGAGCTGTTGTGTCAGATCTGCATTGCACGATTCTAGGATGAGACGGAGAATTCGATCGACCATGTTCTTATATTGAGTGTTGACTGGTTCAATATATCAGATACTACTTCCTGACTTTGAGCTGGTAATCTGTGGGTCAGTCTCCGGTGATGTCATGATGAAGCAAAATACAATTTGTAGTGTCTCCTCCAGGGTTGTGACTGTCTTCGGAGAGTGTGTGACTTACAGACATAGGTTGGTCAATTAGACACATAAAACTCTCCGTTGTTCATGATCAAGACCCCAGCAGCGTTGTCCCCCCCCCCCCCCCCGCTTGATGAGATGCAAACGTACTTAAGTTATGACCCAATTAAGTACATGTATTAGTGTTTCATTGACAGAAGTCATTTCTGAAGGACACGCCGGTACGTCCTCCAAGCTGATATATCCGTACGACACTCATCTTCTCTGGTGCTGCCATCTGAGCTAAGAAAATGGAACTAGGCAATAACTAATAATTAAAAATATCGCCCGTTTATAGGGCGGGGGACGATTTACAGTTGGAACCTGAACCAGCTCCCTCAGATCCGTCATTCATCAAGTCAAAGCAAGCATGAACCTGGTTTAATCTGTGGTTTATCTTATTGATACACTACCTAACAAGTCCGTTATATACTGTGCAAATCTCTCGGCATTACATCCATGGTGTTAACACCACCTACGTGGCAGGTGCGTTGCAGGTCAATTGTCTATGCTGCCACCTGTTAGGGAGGACAGAGGACAATAACTGGAGGTCCCAGCAGCGAGGGTTTTTTTACAGGTAGGTTCGTACCATTGTGTACATCTAATTTATTATCAAAATAATCAAGTAAATGAAAAAAAGCCATAAAAACAAAAAGTGCATAATTGTTTGGGTCCTTCCGAGATTCGAACTCGCACCAGTTGTCAATGTGCATCGCTGATCTTGTTTACTGACTAACAACACGTGCGTTTCTTACTTGATGACGTCAGGCGAAGTTACTGAGCTCTGATTGGCAGTCAATGTACACAATGGTACGAACCTACATGTAAAAAAAACCTCGCGTCCGGGCTTGGGACTGCCAATGGTAGAGTTCTGAGACTCCATAATTTGTTTGATTACAATTTCATTCGTCCCAATCGGTCTCATGAAGACATAGTCACAACCAGAAGACTGAGATGAAAGACTTCTTACTTCTTCTCGTGAGAGTCAATATTGTTTTTTTTTATTTGCAAAGGGTAAACGTCTGACAGAGTAAAAACCTTTAATTTAAGAACTAAAATTTTAATATAAACTTTCACACAGGTCCAAGTGGCTTTATCAAAACATGTGTACCGGCTTTAACTAGTCTTAAGAGTAAACATCAAACTTGATTGTGGTGGTTCGTTTACCCAATTATCTTTCACAATTGGTTTAAAAGAATTACAGAAATCTTTGCAGTGCAAATAGTCGAGTTTACACATTGAAATGTACACATTAGGAGGTCTTACTAAGGGTGCAATAGACATGAGGTTAGGGGCCTTCAGCTGTGGAGAGAACAATTGGATAGCCAGTAATAGGCCTGAGCTCTCACTCGAGGCAAGGTAGACAATTTGGCATAGGCCTAGTCCCGTTCTCACTGATTATTAGGAAGTTAGGAAGAGGGATTGCCCCTTAACAGTCTGTGATAGAGTGTTCTTTCATTTTTGAGGAAAAATTACCTTGCTGCCGACTTTACTCTGCAGATCGGACGGAGACACATTCAATATGCTGATGGGTGAATTGGTTTATTTTCTATATATTTTGGAGAAGTTATAGAACTTGTGCTTATAGGTTATTCAGGAAGTTTAGATACATGTATGACTGCATCTGAAACTGGACTTACTTCTAAAGATTGAGAAGGAAGACTGAGGGAATTTGGAAAAAGGACTGAATTAGGGAAAAAGACTGAATCTGGTAAAAAGAAGACAGGGCAAATTAGGGGAAAAGGCTGAATCTGGGGAAAAAGAAAACTGAGCAAATTAGGGAAAAAGATTGAATTTGGGGGGAAAAAGACTGACCAAATTAGGGAAAAAGACTGAATCTGGGGAAAAAGAAGAGGAGAAAATAAGGGAAAAAGATGACTGAGCAAATTAGGGAAAGAGATTGAATCTGGGGAAAAAGAAGAGGAGAAAATAAGGGAAAGAGATGAGTGAGCAAATTAGGGAAAGAGACTGAATCTGGGAAAGAGATAGAATTTTGGTAGAAGAAGACTGAGCAAATTGGGAAAAAGAAGACTGAGCGACTTTAAGGAAAGATTCCTACATTCTGGTTAGGAATGAATTTGTCCTAAATCGAGACAAGATCAAGAATTTGTGGACATGAACACTCATTTTGATGGAGTTTTATTAAAGTTGGATTTTGATGGAGTTTTATTAAAGTCAGATAATGTTTTATAACATTGAAATAGATAAGTTAAGGCAAGCGAAGAACTATTTTTGGATATCATACAACTGATTTCGAGTGGAAATTCTGATAACCTTGACGTCCTTCTAATTCCTGGAAAAGGTTTACTGAAGTGAATAGTACTTTAAGAAAGAACAGCGGCAATTATCTGTATTTAACGATATGGACCAAGACCGTTTACAACTTGTAACTTGTAATGATTTATAACGAGGGAGTGTATCAAAGTTTCTATTTTAGGGATAGTTTGAAATTTTATGACAATATCCTGGATGATATATTTATTTTCGATTCAAGTCCATGTCAAGACTTTTACTTTACAAACGAAGGGCATGGGGAAATCGTTTGGGTAATGACGTTTGATGGTGTAAAAAGTGTGAGACTTTGCAATGTTTTTTTAGTCTAGACTGTCCAGTCTTTGGAAGGTGAATGAAAAAGTCACTTTTGACAAACAGTTTCAACATTCTTATGCTGTGATATCAATCATTCTGAGGTATCGTCAACGAGGATTTTTGGATATTATTTTGAAGGATGGAGGGACTGAGGAGGTCCAAGACGGACATCCGTCTGCCGAAGCACCAGGTCTATAACAAAGAGGTAAGTGAACTTGCTCATCATAAGTTGGAGTGGGTCACTTTAAAGGGAAAACTTTGTCATGAGATATGTTTGTTTTTCATACAAAATTGGGTTCCAGAAGGACTGTGACTTCTCCAAACGGAATTTATGATGGGCACATGGTTGATACGACCTTGGTATTCCATCAAATTCCGCTAACTATATATATACCTCAAGTTTTACAGGCGCAGGGCGGTTCAAAACGCCCCGTTTTATGAGCGTTTTGCCACAGCTTTTCTTTTTTACCTGCTTTTCCCTAGTAACAGGAACAATCTTCAAGACTGACGAATTCTTGCTTGCCCCTAGGCTATTCAGCATATAAGCCTACACTTCCAAACCCAAATCATATGCCTACTCTAACCCAAATATTCGTCCACATTCATAATATTGACGCATCCTTTCATGTCTATTTGTCAACCACTAGAGTCAACAAGAAACAAATTTGGAAAAATAAATATTTTTCACGACAAATGTTATTTTGGAGACTACATGTAGATGTACATGTTTTTTTCTTATATTTATAATTGACAGTCTTGCATATCTGCTAAATTTTACTGATGTATGCAGACATTGATTGGTTTGGCCCCACATGACTGATTTTTTCTACAACATGACTTTACCGTTAGAAATTTTAATGTAAGGCCAATGAAATGAGGTAACCTGTTTCTTGACAAACTGAGTAATATGACTGTTGATATTTTTGTAATAACAAAATACAAAAATTTAACCCGCTGAAGTTTTTATGCATTCACCATGGTTGCCTTACCATAATTCCTGAATTCAAAACGAGACTTCAAAGACACAGATAGCTCATTATACAGTGAGAACCTCCCTTACTGACACCCTCAGGACTGACAAGTGCTGTGCTTGATAGAGAGCTGTCCTGATTAGAGAGGTCAAATTGAATGGAGACCACTAATTTCGGATCAGAACTAGTGTCCTTAATAGAGAGGTTGTCCTTAATAGAGAGGTGTCTGCTAACGGAGGTTCACTGTACAATGTAAGCTGAGGTTCATTCTAAATCAAGGTGTTTAAAAATTCAAACTTTGACCAATCTAAATCCTTTATCAATTTGTAAATAAGATATTCATATTAGCGTCAAACATAAAAAGTGATGAGATTTTAATTGAACATGTTACCGCGAATTATCTTTCCTTTGTAATTGCGATTAAAGCAATAAATGAACGCCAAAAATAAACCCTGTTGCATGATAATGATTTCATCCAGATAAGTGCAGAGATTATGGAGACAAAGATGTTATTAACTTTCATTTAACCCATTCATGTTAAAAACGTTTTGTTATAAAGACAGTAAATGGGTGGGAAAAAAGAAATGCTCGTATTTTAGCAGTAATTTTAACTTTTTCTATTACATCAACAATTCCAAATAAAGATTCGTCCAGAACTGATATCAGCCTATCTATAAAACACTACAAGACGTATAGTCCTAAAGGGAGACTACACACAGCCTGGCGGGCCTGATTAAGTTTAAAACAGCTGGTAGGTGTCTCTGCTATCTCAAAGTAGATTGGCACATGTCACACTAACCGACACTCCTTTTACCGTATTTTCCAGTTAGAAGACTGCACCGAGATGAGTCAACGACTCAACCTCACCCGGCCGCGACTGGGACGTCACACGGCACACGTCCGTCGACTTCCAACACAACGTGTGACTACGGCAGTCACATGGTCACCCGACATGCTCCCAACCGTCGACGATGTGAAATCTACCAGTACATCTTCGGCAGAAATCGACAGGGTAACAGGACAGTGCAGGCGGCGCCACCATTTGACAAGTCACGAACTGTGCCGAATTTTAGACAATAACGGGAAAGGCGACCCGAGGGACACAGCGCAAGAGATGAGATTTCTACCGTTTAGAAATCGGCGGACGGGAATTTACCGAGACCCGGGCCTACATCGCCACCTGATCCATCAGTCGAAAAAGGATTGTCGGAAGGCGTTTGCGAAAGTTGCGATATTTTGTGAACATGAAATTGCTCGGCGTATCAGTTCAGCTTCGGACCAATATCGTAACCGGTACCGGTATCTTCAATTTATAGATTTTTTGGATGGGAAGGAGTCAAATAATGATGATGTTATTCGAAGGAGAGAAACGGCAAAAGAACCGACTTTGAATGGCGACCTGCCCGACGACCTGTGTAGTCGGATTCAGAACTGGGTCCTAGATTGCGATGAAGCAGTTCAAACTGAAGGCTGGGAACTGGAAAATGAACGATTCGACTACAGCAAGTACAGGAGTGCCAAAGGTTTGGTATCATGAGCACTGACAGACTAACACCAAACATAAGATTGCCATGGGTATAGTGTCATGGGCACTGACCCACAAACATCAAACATAAGGGTGATGAAAGTTTGGTGTCATGAGCACTGACAGACTAACATCAAACATAAGATTGCCAAAGGTTTGGTGTCATGAGCACTGACAGACTAACATCAAACATAAGATTGCCAAAGGTCTGTTGTCATGGGCAGAAACATTATATTCCGAAAGGTTTGGTGTCATGGGCACTGACAGACAAACAGCAAACATAAGATAGCAGTGGGTTTGGTGTCATGAGCACTGACAGACAAACATCAAACATAGGAGTGATGAAGGTTTGGTGTCATGAGCGCAGACAAGCTCTAAACGGCCTGAACTTCTCTTTACGGCATTTTATATTCTAGCAGATTCGGCCAATAACCTAGCTTCGCGAAATCTGCAAATATAAACCGCCCACGAAAATTTTTTCAGTCTACAGTACTGAAATATTTTTGGACGGGTTATTTCAGATCATTGAAAAAAACGAAAGAGTTGACAATTATATTCTGTTTATTATGTCATGTGGGTTGTACTATCAACAGGCAGTGACACAGCATTTGGTGCATAAACGAGACACAGTATGATACAAACATAATAATGAAACAAACAAAATATTCATACAAACAAAATATTCATACAAACAAAATATTCATACAAACAAAATATTCATACAAACATAATATTCATACAAACAAAATATTCATACAAACAGATACTGCTTTTGTTTCAATTCGCTTTAAAAGTTATTATTTCACAAGCAATGTTACGGGTGTACAGTAGAACCTCTCTATTATGGACACCCTCAGGACTGACAAGTGCTGTCCTTAATATAGAGGTGTCCTGATTAGAGAAGTCAATTGAATGGAAACCACAACTTTGGGACAAAAACTAGTGGCCTTAATAGAGAGGTTGTCCATAATAGAGAGGTTGTCCTTAATAGAGAGGTGTCTGCTAAGGGAGGTTCCACTGCACTTTACTGGACATGCAACTAACTTTAGCCACGAATGCTGACAATAACCGAACTTCAGATTTAATAACTTAAATCTCGTTTGGTTAACCCTTTTGTTGCAAGTGACGTGCATAACATGTCATATCACTTGCCCCAATCATGTGCGGGTGACGTACACAGCATGTCATCCACTAGTAAAGTAATCATTCATCAGCACTTAGCATGTTTATACATGCTATTTGCACAAGGGAAACATCCAAATACTATAGATGGCGATACTTTTGAATATTATTTGCCCAATCAGATTAACGTAACCACAATTCAGCATAACATTGCTATCCACAGCTTTGCAGGTGCAAGGGATGCCCAAAAATTGCTAAGAGCTGAAAAACTCTTTACCACAGACATTGCTAGTGAAAAAATAATTTTTAAACAACAACACACAGACCAATTGAAAACATCAAATGCTAAGTAAAATGCTATCCAGTTTAGATTTGGATATTTGAAAACACAGTTAGTCGCTTCCAATGGCAGTGCAATTGAATTCATGATTACTATCAGTGTGGATGGAATACGCATCAATACATCAAATCACAATTTCTGATATAAACGACAAGTATAAACATCCAAAAAAAATATCCATGAAAGCATTCGCAGCGATCGCATACGGTGATTCGTTACATGTACATCCGAAATATGTGACCCGTCACAGCAAAACTAGGCGCATGTCGCTCTGAGCTTGGCAGGTTGAGACAGACTGTTTGTTCAATTCTCTATTGTCTGCCTTTTGTGAAATATGAGCACATCAATTTCTTCCATTATCTCATGGTGTCATTTAGGCTCATCTTCTGTGCGACATGCGCCTGGTTTTGCTGTGACGGGTCACATATGCATAAATGAACTCACAGCAAGTGCATAATTGTTTACATTAAATTCCCATTTTCTTTCCAAAAACACCATGGAACGACATCAATTTAATTCACCAATGAACAACATTATTTGTGCTGAAGTTTTATGATACACTCAAATGATCTTTTTCATTATTGCCAGCAGTCACACACCGTAGGTAAATAAGAATTGAACAATGGACTCGGCAGATTGGGATTAGCAAATGCTTTTATCTTAATCTCCATGTACATTTACACTAGGCCTTTCTGTACAAAATTAAAGTAAAAGCATTTGCTAGTCTTTATTCATATCACCCATTATCGATAAAAAATGAAAATACCGTAACCCATGTTCATGAAAACATCATTTTCAGTTGACTATTCAAAGCATTATTAACCAACTTCACACTTTCACTCTGGTCTGTCCTAAAACCTTTCAGGAGAGCTCAGACGAGCCTCACAATCTGTACTACAACCTGAACATTTCCAACTGGTACCCATTCATAGGTGGAGTAGCAAAGACACCTGCCGAGAGTCTCACACCAACAGTGGGGTTGGACCAGGGACCTCACGACCAACAGTCTGGAAAGGAGCCACTACACCACCGTGGCTCCTTCTTATTAGGGACGTTAATTGAAATATTTAGACAGCAAAATCACATGCAACTCAACCAGAAGATGTCAATATCTTGGATTTGTAAATAATATTTGCATAATCAAAATAAAGACCACACATGTTTTAGCCTATTGCATTTCTGTTCATCGTACTCTCTTGTGGCTCAGATAATTAGAAACAAACATTGCCACAGTGGAGTTACTGTACATGCAAATTTGCTTAACTTTGACATTCATAGATTATTTGTTTATCAGTCTTAACACTGGCATTGTTGAAATTTACATTCAGTTCTATATTTACACAATTTGAAAATGTCAAATTCAAGCTTAATTTTGTACAAACAATTAGTCTTTAACCATTTCGCTACCACATTGTTTTGGCAGTGTACCGTACCCTCATCCGGTATAGACCGGTTGGCCTAGATCAAACTCGGCCCAGGAAAAGTTTCATTGTAAAATAGCAAGCATTACCCATCTCAAGGACGTGGTCTGCATTGAATTGAATGCAGTGCTGCCACCTCGTTTTTTCAGGTGTAACCAACTAAAAACTAGGGACTGTCCTGAATGATCGAATTTGGGGGAAATTTAGCAGTACGGATTACTTTGCCTGTGGGCAGGTAGTCAGCAGTGTACAGACCCGGTAAATACCGGTGTGGGGCACGTAGTACGCAGTGTACAGACCCGGTATATACCGGGTGCAGTAGCAAAAGAGCTAAGAGTAGGCCTTTTGGCCCACATAGCCTGCGGGTGGGGAATTGTCAAAACAAAGGTATTAAATTTGAGTAGCCTTACATTACAACCTTAAACGATTTTCCCCTGAATACATTCAAACACAAGATTTCTTAGAATTTGTTGATGTTAAGAAAAACTCGGTGAAGACCCGTGGCTATCTGCGTCATCAAGTTCCAAACATTTCTGTAGTTCGTCGGCTAACCGTTCCGTGTCCGAGTCATGTGCTGGTGGAGCTGGACTGTCAACGCTCTCCGGCCGATTGTCTGACGCTGTATTGCCACTAAACTCTGAAAAAGATTGCATCGTAATTTTAATGATCCTAGCTGAAAAATTTATTCTGATATTTTTATGTTGGATTATTTTGGCCTTGGAAATATGTGACCTGCGCTAGCAAAAACAGTTGCAACAAACTCTGTACAACGTCATTGAGAAACCACACTGCGCCATGATGTCATTTAAACTGTGAACTTTGAACAAGACAGATGCAAGTCCACCCCAGCCGCCCTGATGAAGCCTAGAGGGGCAGAAACGCGCATCAGTGGAGCAACACAACAGCCCACAATAAGGACCAGTGAACTTTGTTGTCAACTACAGTTACGATATCCAGTCTTTCTTCAACTATTCTGGGGTTATTCGAACTTACCACTATTGGGTAGCACCTTTCTCCAGTCGTATTCACTGATTTTGATTGGCTGGTTGATCCAAGCGTTCCGGTGAAGGTCGGAAATCGTTGCCCGTTTTATCGGGTCTGGGTGCAAGAGCCAGCCAATCAGGTTCAACAGCTCTAAAAAGACCGAGTAAAGATTTACAAAAGATGTAGAGTCAGAAAACTTTTTCAGGTTTTTCACTGGATGGACTCCTTTACAGCCAGTATTTTTTGCCTATTTTGGGAACATATTTTTGGATATTCAGCACATTATATATATCTGCTGCGGTTAGTCGGAATTTCGGTGGTCAACATTGAAGCAAGTTGCAACCTTCACAAGTAAATCACACATTTTGGAATTTCGAACATTAAGTTAAGTTATTTAGGAGCAGAATTGAGCATTTTGAGGTGCAGAGATATATTTCTGGAACAGGGATATATTTCCAGAACATTTTCAAATCATCCAAGGTATGCTCAAGTTTTTTTCTGTGTAGTTAATCCATAATATAAAACAGACTTCGGAACATTCTTCAATACTCTTCTGTGTTTTAACTCGGAAAGTAGAAAACAAAATTCATCTTGACTCACCGGCAGAGACTCTAAAAGGAGGCTTCAAAACAGCGGCCACGGTCTCATCCACATCATAAAACGGGTTCTCGCCAAACACCAGCGTATACAGGGTGATGCCCATCGACCACAACTCAAGCTCTGGACCTCGGTATCTGAAGGAGACGACGAAAAGCAAATGAAAATCGCAATCGCAAGAAACGATGACTACAGACTTCACGCCTGATAATCTGAAGAGGTGTGGAATTGTGTTTGTTAGGTGTAATTACGACACGTGCTTATTGCACAGGGTATATGTTTACTAAGCCGAGGCTGACATAGGGCCTATCATGATGCAATGCCTCTGTGGAAACTTGGCAACCAAGACGTTGAATTCTTGCTGTATAGAAAGCAAGATTTTTTCACGGGAGAAATTTTTTGCCAGCATGACCTACTTGCGAAATTCGCGAAAATATCCCGCACGTGAAGTTTTTCTGTTCTACAGTACCATATACACAAAGTGTACACCAGATACAACAGAATTAGATCAATATAGGTGAGCTGCATCTCAAACAGCGGCCCAAGATAAACAAAAAGCTGGCTGGATTTCTTCAGAGGCTACTGAGGGAATAGCTATGGGAGTTCAGAATGTAGAACTTACTTGTTTCCCAATAAAACCTCCGGACTACAATATTCCAACGTCCCACAGAACGTCCCGAAAAGCTTGCCAGGCTCCATGAAAGCCGCCGAACCAAAGTCGATGAGTTTGATGTGAAATTTTTCGTCGAGGATGATGTTTTCATCTTTGATGTCGCGGTGTAAGATGTCTAGGCCATGGAGATAACGGATGGCAGAGACCAGCTGGAAACAGAATAGATGGAAATCTGATGACGTCTGGGAAATTTGTTAACATGCTGCGTCAACACCCCAGTAGCTCTTCAAGTTTTTCATTGAGAAAAGCTGTGATAACATTCTCCTGTTGATATTTCTCTCGGCATCATAATGATGTTTAACCAATGATGTACAACAGTGCTTCTACAAAAATCCTATCTTGGTTTCATTCTAAAATATCGTGCAAGTCATGAAATAGGCGTTGAAATCCTCCAAAAATTGGAATATCACAATCCTGAACAAAATGGCAAATCAGGTGGAAATTATCAGCAGTCAGATTCCGATTCTGTTTTTGTCTAACAGCAGGATCCATTTGGCAACACCGTGGAACCTCTCCTACCAGAGACCTCTGTATCAAGCCAGTCCCCCTCTTTATCGGGGATACTAATAGTCATCCAAAATTGGTTATTTTCGTTCGCTTTAACCTCTGGAAGACTGAAATCAGAACACCTCTCTATTCTGGACAGCACTTCTTATTCCCAAGGGTGTCCCTAATAGAGAGGTTCTACTCTACTTCAAACAAACTGCCTTCTTAGTTCTGAAATAACGTCTTACCTGTCTAAAGATATAGCTGGCCAGCGGCTCATCCAGGTTGGGACATCGGTCGATGAATTCAAACAGGTCCATGCCCTGGCCATGTTTCTCCATCACCATCTGATAGAACTCGTCATTTTCAAATGCCTCCATTAACTGAAAAGAACAAAATATTATTTGAAGTTTGAATGGAAAGCCTCTCCTGGACATGGACAGGAAAGAGGCGACCACCAGCTTTCGTCTTAGGACCGGCCACTGCAGACTCAAAGCCAATCTAAAGAGCATGAACATGGCCGAGTTTCCAGAAAGTGCCAGTGTGACACATCTGATCAGACACCCGAGCATGTGCTCCAGAACTACCCTCTCTGGGACACTGAGAGATTGGCCACATGACGAAACAGTTCATCATTAGCGACAAAACTCTGGGGATCAAGGGAGGAACAAGAGATGACGGCCAGGTTTATCAGAGACATAAGAAAGAAAACTTACAGCTACGATGTTTGTATGCTTGAGTTTGGTGAGGAGGCAAATCTCCAGTGGCACCTTGCCAAGTTCAGGGTCGTCAATCCAGCACTCCTTCAACACCTTCACCTTCCGGATGAATTTCACAACCACCTAAAAAAAATTTTAAAATCTAATTAGAGTTGCTGTAGAACAGAAAATTTTCGAGTGCAGAATATTTTTTACAAATTTTGCTAGAGGGCTACAGTCTTGATTGAATATTTGTATCAAATGTCATTTTCAGAATTACCTCTTTCCCATCATTCTTTCTCCTCGCCAACTTGACGAACCCAAACGCACCCTTGCCTATCGACTGACTAGTTATGTAATGTTCCTCAAATCGTCCCTGAAACGGCATCATCACTTCCTCTCTCTTATCCTCCACGAGCGGTGATGCAACTTTATCAGCCGGATACTGGAATATAAACAACAGATATTACCACTTTGACGTAGATCTACGTCTTTGTCGTCAAACGGTTTGGTGTCCAATGACGTAGATATACGTCGTTGAACAGGGATCCCATTGACTCTGGCAATCATATCTTTGAAATGCCACAAGCTCAATCTGATGGGCTACAGCTGCAATCTCCATGCACATTTGAGAAATGGCGAACAGTAATCCCTGAAAGAGCCTCTCCCTTACCTCTTTATGAAAGCTGAACGACGACTGATCCAACGTGCTATTGAAGCTGGACGCTAGCGTGTACGTGACCGCAGGGTCCTCCGGATCCCGCGACACCCACATGCAGTAGAGCACACTTCCATCATCCAGGGCGACAGTCTTGATCTGATAAATAATAGCTGAAATGAGGAGGTGAAAACTAGATGTGATGTCTTGCTATTGATCATGTGGACATTTTCCATATTCGAGTTTCGAACCCGAAAGCAACCAAGGATTGTATTTCTGGATGAACTGGCGTGACTTACAAGCAAATGAATTCCTGGCCCTTCACAGTCCTTTGAATGATTGTAAAATGGAGGTTCCTTGTATCTGGTGTCTATGCAAGGGCAAGCAAAAGACCTCACCGAGTGAGAAACATGAGTAGGTTGCGTGGACTCTACCTCGGACCAAAGACGGAGTCACTAGGCCAAAAAACCAATTGGTGCCTAACCATAGTGGCATGCAAAAACGTGCATCCCGCCTTGGGGGAGGAAAACTCTCTGGAGAATAATCCTAGAAGTAAAGAGCGAACGCTGAAGAAGAACGGCAAAAGACAACTCACCCAGACTACTGCCATCACGATGACGTAACTTCCCGCACCAACTCCCCTCCGGAATCGCCAAACTAGAGGGCGCCGCCTTCTTCACCTTACACGACGGTGTTGATGTCACTTTATTCACATCGTACATCCCTATATGACCCGAGAGCTTTGGGCACGACCGACTAGGACTGCAGTGGCCAACAGAGGGCGCGTCACCTTGTCCTTTTGCACAGTGTCCATCAACAGAATCTAAATGTGAATCGGTCTGTCCATTTTCTCGAACAAAGTCTACACTCTTATCAACAGAATTTTTACTATTCGAACAATGTGAAACATTTGCGTTTGATTTCAGATCTATTTTTGACAAAGGACTTAGTTCATTTTGTTCTGTATTTTTTTCCTCATTCTTTTTCTGCGATGGCTCAGGACTGCTGATTATCGGTGGTACAGTTTTTAACAATTCCATCGTGTCGTCAAGGATTTCTCCGTCCTCCAGACTGTATAAGTGTCCACTTTTAGTCAATACCGGCCCATTATTGTCCGATAAATTTGAATTTGCAACCACCTTACTAGCCTCTTCTAGTAATTCATCCGTTCTGAAATGGTTAGAAGTTGGAGTAAAGTCAAGTGGGGAAAGGCAGCCCTGCCATTACTTTCTATTCATATGCTTGAGAATGGTGACTTGAAAATGTGTAATTCATTCGTTTTAAGGTAAAGTGAGGAGGTTAAGTGGGGGAAAGGTAGCCCAGCCACTGTTTTCTATTCATATGCTTGAGAATGGTGACTTGAAAATGTGTAATTCATTCGTTTTAAGGTAAAGTGAGGAGGTTAAGTGGGGGAAAGGTAACCCAGCCACTGTTTTCTATTCATATGCTTGAGAATGGTGACTTGAAAATGTGTAATTCATTCGTTTTAAGGTAAAGTGAGGAGGTTAAGTGGGGGAAAGGTAACCCAGCCACTGTTTTCTATTCATATGCTTGAGAATGGTGACTTGAAAATGTGTAATTCATTCGTTTTAAGGTAAAGTGAGGAGGTTAAGTGGGGGAAAGGTAGCCCAGCCACTGTTTTCTATTCATATGCTTGAGAATGGTGACTTGAAAATGCTTAATTCATTCGTTCTTAAATTGTTTAACGTTGGAGTAAGGTAAAGTGGGGGAGGTCAAGTGGGGGGAAGGTAGCCCAGCCAATAATTTCTATTCATATGCTTGAGAATGGCGACTTAAATATGCGTAATTCATTCGTTCTTAAATGCTTTAAAGTTGGAGTAAGGTAAAGTTGGGAGGTTAAGTGGGAGAAAGATAACCCAGCCACTGTTTTCTATTCATATACTTGAGCATTGTAACTAGAAAACTAGGTGGGCCTACTATTACCCTATTTTACCTTATCAGGATAAGTTACTGTATAAAATTACAGGTAATAGTCCAGCTAAGAGACACACTTGTCATACCAGTATCTTATATATTGTGCTTAGTGTAACATTCAGTGTTTGATGAAGTGGTGGACATCTTTAAAAATAGCTTCCTAAAGATTTCAGCTATAGGACATTTGAAAACAGTGTCCTAAAACAGTTGAACTAGTATTCGCCCGTTTTATTTTGTGTTTTAATGGAACATATTGCACCTATCACTTGATCGAAAAGTTATCTAATACTTACGTCTCCAAGTCGACTAGTTCTGTATCCGTGTGATTCCCGAGTGAGGGCGATGTCGGGTCGGACGGGATGCTCCGTGATGTAGTCTCGCTCACACTCTTGCCGTATCCCATGTCTTCGCTGACACCTGAGGGTGGGTAAGACTCGTAAGCTAAGATCGGGCTCGGACCTTTGGTTAGAAGAGGGTAAGAGCGCGGGAGGTTAGAGGGGAAGAAGAAGGAGAAAGAGGGTTCGAAATTATATCTTGCACTATTTAACTCTGAACACATTCACAGACAGATGGTCTACAAAATATTTCATCCTATTTCATCCTTTTGTCCCCGGATAATTCATCACCAGTTGATTCATCACTGGCAAATTCATCCCTGGATAATTTGTCCCCTGATAATTCATTCTTGGATAATTTGCACCCCCCGGATAATTTGTCCCTGCATAATTTATCCCTAGATAATTTGTATCCAGATAATTTGTCCCCTGATAATTCATTCTTGGGTAATTTGCAACCCCCGGATAATTTGTTCCTGCATAATTCATCCCAGGATATTACATCCCCAGAAGTATGTAATGAACAGTTTATAACAATCTTACCACACAGTGCAGGGGCAGGAGAAGTCCAACAAGATGTCAACCACCCAAAGTGAAATTCAAACTCCGATGCAAGACAATCGCTGTCTGACGCACAATCAAATTCTTGCATTGGCATCTGACGCACAATCAAATTCTTGCATTGGCATCTGACGCACAATCAA
Organism: Lineus longissimus; assembly: GCF_910592395.1. Classification (NCBI taxonomy): domain Eukaryota; kingdom Metazoa; phylum Nemertea; class Pilidiophora; order Heteronemertea; family Lineidae; genus Lineus; species Lineus longissimus. The sequence goes on from NC_088326.1 coordinate 4,162,946, forward strand.
ATTCTTGACGCCGACAAGCCATGCATCAGAGTATGAATCTGGTTTAGGAATGATAACAGCAAGAGAGAGGGGTGACATGTTTAGGTAAATGACAGACGACACATAACATCGTGGACATTGGTAGACTTGTTTTATTACGGGGAAAAAGGTTCGGCATGATTTGGTAAGGATTTTTCGTAACTATTTCTTTACCTCTGCTGGGAGTTCTATCAGCAGCACACGCCAAGATTGGATCATCGTCGTCGTCAATAGGGGGCAGAGGCATCGAGGAGTCTTGGTCGGCCAAGTCCAAGTCTTCATAGAAGTCCGGAATAAGGAACGAGACATCCTGAAATGAACAAGAGACTATAGCCTATTTCATGGCACTTTTGGTGAGGAACTCACACTTATGGTATGCTTATGTAAGGCTTTTCTGCATGCCGCACCCTTTTTTGTGACATTGAGAACACCTTGATATAATGACTTTATCAGGAACCCACAAAACGAAAACTTAGATTTGGCCTCATCAACAGCGAGGCGATAAATTTTGCGGTTTGGCATAACTTTGGGATTGTTGGAACTCATACAACCCTACACCAGAACCAGGTACCAGAGTCCTACCTTGCCAAATATCTCCTGCTGTCTGTAACCCGTCAACATCGTCGAGAAGTGTTCATTACAGCTGTAGATGGTGCCATCTTGGAGGAACGTCACCATGCCACTGATATTGGCAAACACCCACACGACACCCTCGTAAATCGGCACGGAACACGCTGCACTTGTCGTGCTCAAGTTACCTGCAATAAAGGAAAGAAACGAGAGGTCACAGCACTGCGACGTGCAACCATGATCGCAATTACTTGTCTGCGATGACCATCACAGGTCCATGCAACAAGAATCGCTGATTCCATTGAGCGGCGATTGATATCAAACTCAGCGATGACTAGTTTTACCAGCAGACAAGAGATTTTCCCGACTCCATACTGACAGTGAGGTACCGGTATCTGACAGTGAGTCACCGGTTTCAATTTTTTTAAATTTTTGTATTTTTATTTTTTGTATTTGTATTTGTATTTGTATTTTTATGTTTATATGCGTATTTTTATTTACATATATATTTTTTAAACTAAACACTAAAACCACTGCCGCCAGAACGAGGCACAGTGCATCACAGACTGGAAACAGTTGTCACCAGGGCTTTTTGGAACATCTCACATACCTAAAGACGAATTCGGGGTGTCCACCATGGAGCTATCTAACGACGGACAATCAGGAGTCATCTGTCCTTCTACTCTCATTGACGAGCTCTCAGTACCTGAAAAAGAAACAAAGGTCACTAGATTTTAGCAGCTCAATTATCTCATTAGCTGTCTAAATCAATTGGCCACCAACCTCCACCTGCCTGAGAAATTCTCATATGTGACAACAAGCCGCATATCGCTCAAAAGATGAGCCAAAATGACATCAGGAGATAATGGGATGAATTAATGTGCTCAGATTTCACAGAAGGAAGACAACAGTGAAATGAATAACCAGTCTGTCTCAACCTGCCGAGGTCAGAGGAATAGGTGCCTGGTTTTACTGTGATGGGTCACATTTGTTCTCAAACAGCTCTGCAGAAAAGAAAGAAAAGCGCTCATACCATCTTCAAATAAATTCTAAAATCTATGGAGGTTGTGAAGTGATGTCACTTAGGTATCCATTTTGGACGTAAATTAGGTTCTTGACCTGCGGAGACGGCCGCATATGAGCGATTATTGTTGCATGTGATTTAAATCACAGGTCGCAGTGATCTAAATTGCTCATTGCGGGGCGCTTATGAAGACATCACACATGTTCATAAGAAAACTTACCCTCCAGTTTATCTTGCTTGGACAGCAGTATCTTCTTCAAGTCTCCGGGATCATACCCTGGGGGCGCATCTTTTAGCGACCGGATGGTGACGGTACAGGGAAATCGCGCCCCATCTCGTGTGCGGCCTGTTGAACACTGCTTGCGGAGCTCCTGCAGGGGAAGATATATGCATTTAAAATCGATGGACCTTTTCAAACAGGCATAAAATGGCCAAGGAATGAGTAAAATTTCTCCAAATGTGTAGTTGTAGGCAGTCCTATCCGAGACTCCCGCTATGTTCTGGAGTTCAACACCCATTACCACTAGAAGAGGCAACTGACTGAGAAGTGAGGTATTTCAAGATTAAACTCAAAGACTTTTACATGACATCACAACCCAAAGCCTGATGTTCATCAAATTTTAATAACAATGTGTTTTAGTTTTTGTCCGCGAAAGAAGTCTGAAAAACATAACAGTCGGCGAACTAGATGGCCTCGTGGTGAAGGCATCCATCTTGTGACAGGGAGTTTCAACGTTTGAGACCTGTCGACAGATCGTCCTAACTTGGCAGGGTAGTTAGCCATTTACCTTTTTACATATAGCAATGGGCTACTTAAGGAACAAAGCCATTTACCTTTTGATACATTTAGTAATCAGCTTCTTAAGTTTAGGGTACAAAGTGCCTTCATGTCTGGTGCCTGGCATTTAGAGTTTGGAAAATAAATAATGACTTGTATGCTATTAAGTCTAGCTGGCTCTTTCAACACGGTAGATATTAAAATGAAAAAGTATTTCCACATACCTTCGTAACCGTCCTATCTGTAGGTAAAACTAATGAAGGAATGTAGGATGTCAGCCGCTGCCCCATCATTTCAATAGCAGACGTGAAACCATGGAGATAGGCAAATTGACTGTCACATGATATTATTGTGCCCTGAAAAAGAAGATATACTCAGGGTAATGTTCGTCGAATCAAAAATCTAAAGTTACCACAAAAAAGAAGAGAGAGAGCGCTGTTACGAGAGTAGTTGTAAAATTAAGTCCATATTTATAAGGGTCAGCTAAAAAAACCCAGTGTTGATGCGACTTTAAATTCTCCCCAAGTCTAATCAAATGTAAGCCAGATCAGTCCACACCAACAGACCTGACTGATTAGTATTTAAATCCTACTTTCCTCTTATGTTAGGGTTGGCCAAGGGTGACCATTTTCCAGTAAACAGCCACATTGGCAGCCAAAATCTGACTTTGGGAGAGTCTGAACCAACATGACTAAAGTTCTTGATGAAAGAGTAATAAATTTTATACATTTACTTCCTAGGATGGTTGGTGCATGGTATTTCTTGGACTCATAACCTCATGATGAAAAGTCAGCCTGCTTTGTGGACTTAGACCTAGAACTATACAATTACGAGTTTATTTCACAGAATTATTCATTCTACTTACAGTCATGTCAAAAGTAACCTTGGCTGTTGTCCTCTCCACAGGCTCCATGATAACAAGGCAGCGCGCTTCACCGTCCGATTTCAAATTCCTGATCCACACCGAGACTGGAATAACCAGGCCGCTAGAATCGACCGCATCCATCTGTAAAATGTCGACTATTAAAGATCGGGTTTATAGTCCATCGGAGGTGCAGGAATAAGTAATTGAGAATCAGAAAGAGGTAGAATCAGGAATAAGGAATAGAAAATAGGCAGCCAACTTCACCTTGGCAACCAACTCACCACTTTTCCCGAGACGCTGAGGACGATTCCCGTCTTCTCCTCCAGGTGGGTCTCCGTCATCGCCGCCTGGTCCTTATTCTTGAGACGGAGAAGCTGCGTCAGGCGGGCGCCAATCAGCTCCGTGCGCCCATAGTTGAATAATTCACACGCCATGTCATTGGCGACCAAGACCTAGAAGAAATATTTTTCATAAAATTGATTCAGAGAATTTGTTTTTTAGTTTTTTGGCTATGAAAATGATGTTCTCTTCTTCTGGTTCCATCAAAACTAGGCCTAGCTGAGCCCATACGACGTCTTGTAGAGATGGAAAGACGCAATACTCAGCATTTTGAATCAAATTTTGTTCAATTTAATAAACCTCTCAACCGGCTGGCTCTCCACCTAATTTTTTCCCAAAGGAATAGCACACCATTCCGGCTTATGACATGGCATTAAAGACTCCCTCACGCCAGATAATTCATCTGAAACTTTCAAAGTCCAAAGCATTTTAATCTGCTTATTTCGCCAAAATCGGACAAAGCATGACCAAGAACAAGTGAAACACTGACAACCTTTCCCAGCCATTTTAGACTTTTTCGCAAAGCACAGCCATTTTTTCCTGAAACGGAGTATAGTAGAATCTCCTTACTTACCTCAGTCGTCCGCGCAGTAATAGTACAAATGGCTTTGTTGGGATTCCGAACATTGGTTGGGAACATCCCAGTGTCGGCGGCCGTGCTCGAGACATAGTTGAAGAACGACCAACTCGCCCCCAACGACATGTTGAGCTTTGGGTCATGGTGGTTGGGCGTGGCGGAAAACGATCCCTTTTGGTGGCCGATGCTAAAGCTGACATCATTCAGACCGTCACCTGCAAGAGAGAGACGAAAGGACATAAGAACAATCTTCTGTGAGGCAGTTTTTCTGTGTCCTCTGCACGACTCTGGAATATGTTAGCAAAGGACAAAACAGCGATTGAGGATTCAGACATCTTTAAAGGGACAATATAGGCAGCAGCTAGGCAGGCAAGATAAAGTGCTGAAAAGACACCAATAGGGGTCTCTCACCTCTCACAGCACGTCGAAATGATTCACGCTTGGACGGGGGATATATTTAGTGCTGTATCTGTCATGACCCAGGACCCTCACTGTGTATAATGGCCACTTGAAGATGGCCAAATTAGCCCTTTTGCTCCTGCCTATAGTACCCCTTTCAGAGACACGTGAAATGTTGGCTGTTTAAGGGACATTATCTGTGATGAATCAGTTGTAACACTTTAACAGCTAATCTCACTGGTCAGGGCTATGTAAATAACAGACATTATTATATTCAACTGCAGACTATAAAATTTCGGTGCTTTATATTTGTGATTCCAAAATAATTCTAAAGCGGATTACATAATTTCTTTAGTTTTTCCGATCAAAGTATCTTTTGCCAAAATTTGCTTTGATGCCGACTGAGGTGTGGGAAGGGTATTTTATGGCTAGGACTCTTTTGAGGATACCGTAGAACCTCTCTATTAAGGACACCCTCGTGCCTGACAAGTGCTGTCCTTAATAGAGAGGTGTCCTGATCAGAGAGGTCAAATAGAATGGAAACAAACCAATTTGGGACCAAACCTAGTGCCCTTAATAGAGAGGTTGTCCTTAATAGAGAGGTGTCCGCTAAGGGAGGTTCCACTGTATCTATTTTTACAAACCTTTGAAGTCATCCAAGGTTGGCGCCAAAAGTGGCTCAGACTTTTTCACCTCGTTTTCCTGCGTCCTCCCCAGTCCAGGAAACGACTGATTACTCTCGTATTCAGCTTTTTCATACAACCCGACGTTGATGCCGAGTTGAGCTGCCCGTTCTCTTTTCCCCGTTCGTATCCGATCTAGCGGGGAGGGGTAGGACGGCGTACCAAAAGTCGCCTTCAATCCCCCGTTGTGGGATATACATGGGTTCCATACTGTACGCCCCTGAAATTATCAAAGTATGAAAACATCAAATAGAGATGGCAGAGTTAACTTCATGTTATTTTTTTGGGTTCCATACCGTTCGCCCCTGAAATTATCCGAGTATGAAAATGTCAAATGGTAATAGTAGTGGTAGAATAGTGAATTTCATGTTCTTGTCTTTGGATTTCATACTGTAAGCCCCTGAAATCATCGAAGCATGTTATTTCACTTGGGTTTATCCCTGAAATTATTGGAGTATGAAAATGTCAAATAGTGGTAGCAGAGTTATTTTCACATTATTTTTAGGGTTACATACTGGCCTCAAACTGTTCGACCCTGAAAAATACTGCAGTATTGCAGACAACCCCACAATACTGCAGTATTGCAGACAACCCCGCTGAGTACATCCTCAATATCAGGGTCTGTTGTATGCTCCTCCCCTTGCACACATCCCCGACCGTGAAGTAAACACCTCGTAGACAAATCCAAACATCTAATGGAGAAAACCAACAAAAGCCGCCATTTTGGTAGCCGTCATAAACAGGCGCTAAAGACAAGTGACAGTGCTAAGATTTAAAAAAAACAACTCCGAATCGATCTAACCAGAAGGCCGCACTACAGAGCCTAAAAAGATGCAGACAAAACATAAACGAATGGACCATATGTGACCCACTACAGCAAAATGAGTCGCATGTCGCTTCGAGCTTGACAGGTTGAGACGGACTGGTTGTTCATTTCACTATAGTCTGCCTTTTGTGAAATCTGAGTGTATCAATTTCTTCTATCATGTCCTGGTGTCATTTTAGGCTCATCTTCTGTGCAACATGCGACTCATTTTGCCGTGATGGGTCACATACAATGAAATGAACAGAGAAGACGAGAATGTTGCTGCTAGAATGTTCTCAATACTTAAATAAACGATCAAAATGTGAACCCGGTTGGGGTGGGAGTTACGAGACTCGCAATAAGTGCTTTGCAAACCAATAATTCCCATCGCTGCAACTGGCGATGACAACATTACAATCAATTGTGTTTTAACCAATCGGCAACTGCTTTCAATACCAATCGTCACAGCACAGATCTCCGTTAAAGAAATAACGTCTCCCAAACAATGATCCCACCTGTAGAAAGTCCTTCTCGATGCTATCTAAGCTATCCGTGGAACTGCAATACAGTTCATTCATCAAACGCAACTGAATCAGATTATTCTTCGTCGTCATCCCTTGGGGTTGGCCCGTTTAAAGTTTATGACGATAACGGGTTCACAATTCAGCCATTTATTACACTATGTCAGGGGGGGTGGGAGCAGGGTGTAGCTCACACTTAAGTTACGAACCTGATCACAACGCCTCTTCTAACACTATCAGAATTATATCGAACACAGCCTGCCGGTGAGGTTGGTTTGTTATAGTTACAAGCTCGTGGGGTCACTTTCACACTCTCAGAAATAAAGGTTTTTGAACTTTGCCAACCCCTGCAGGCGCAGAGTTTTTTGGAGAAAACACTTTAAGGTGGCATGGTTACATTCAAACAGCCGATGTACGCAATTTGACCTCTGGGACCTTGAAAGTAGGTCAAATCAAAAACCTGTAAGATATGTGACGTATCCTTGCTTGGAGTTCCTACCACAAAGATATTATCAAAATCAAGTCACTTATAAGCAAGATATCACACTTTTTCACCTTTGGCCCCCTGGTGGCCAAGTCGTGAATCAGATTGGACAGAAATTCTGTGTCTGAGCAGGGCCACCATACACCTTTGGTTCTTCCTGGATCCATCACTTCCTGACACAGTGTTAACCCTAAGGTCCCAGAAAGAAAAACATTTGTACACAAACTAACAGCCTACCTGTTCACAAAATATTTCCCTCAGCGCTGCCCGAGGCCAAGTCGAATTTAAACTGACAGCCATCCTCACAACGTCACACACAACCTGAACTTAAAACAAACACCATAATCCTGACCCTCGGCAGGTATATAATTAGTTCGTGTCAAATTAGAATGGTTTATCCTTACAAGGGGTAAAGTGGCCTGATGTTTTTACCAAAATGTCATACCCCTGGCTTTACACATATTTTAGATGTACACCAGAGTTAACCTCGGGGGAGAAACGAGAGAGGTCTCAGGTTTTTAGAGAGTTTCCAGTCTAAGCTGGGGGTTCCTTGAAATTTCTTATGATTTCACAGCCTTCAGAGGGAGGTATCACCCTTGGTCAAAGCCAGTGCCACCGGACTGGGGATCCTAGAAATCTTTCACGACGACACACTTCACAGGGAGGTACAGTTGTTCGGGCCTATGCCAGTGCTACTGGGCTTGGTCTCCCAGAAATCTTTTATGATCTCACACATTTCACAGGGAGGTACAGTCCTTCGGGCCTATGCCATTGCCACTGGGCTTGGTCTCCTAGAAATCTTCTATGATCTAACACATTTCACAGGGAGGTATAGTCCTTCGGGCCTATGCCAGTGTCATCGGGCTTGCAGGGCTCCTAGAAATTAACATGTTGACACACACTTCGTAGCTACAGACTGTATCACTCCAAGATATTTCTTGTTTTGTCCAACACAACCACACAGTGTTTAGTACAGCAAGTACCGATCACACTTCACACATACAATATCTGCATATAACTCGCTATACATATTATTAAGTATGGCTAATAAGCAGCTTGATTAGCGTGATGTGACTGTGGTCACCACGGCGACTGTGCATGCCTGACAATCAAACCTATCACAACTACTGATCAATATTTTATCAATCATTTCAGGGACATGGAATATTAATGTGAGCCTAGCTCACTTCAGAATGACAAACATTGTCCTTAGTAGGCCCTTCCAGTTGAAGTGCCCTTCTGTTCGCACATTAGCATGACAAATATTGGTAGTAGGCCCTTCTGTTTAGAAAATGCAACGGGTACTTAAAGGCTAACACCGTCTGTCCAAAAATTTGAAAATTGAGTTCGAATTGAAAATTTCCAGTTGTATAAATACGCACTGAAAATAAATTTCAATATGCTGTTGTCTAGACAGATGTTCAAATACTATTAAGTTTCAGCGAATTTACGTATGCATAATAACTGCACTATATGGCTTTGTGATTTTCTTTTTTTCCTGAGCCACCAGTAAAAACACTGAACACAAACAATCTCTATATACAAATGTAGGTAGCATGTTAGCATGACAAACATATCATTGCCTTAGGATTTTATGAACACCACAATGACAATATTTTCCAATGCAGTTTGCGAATTGGCAATTTCTGGCTGCATAATTTATTAATTATGGTCAATTATGGTTGTTTAACTAAAGTACTGAGAAATTCACTGCTCACATCATGCGGTATTACTGGTGGTGCCTCGAAAAAAACATGAACACCAAAATTATACATTTTGTTTAAGCTTATCAGGTGGCACCAGGTACAAAAGACGTCCATTAGCAGATGACGTCATTCTTAGTACGGGTTCTTGACGCAAAAAGATATATTTTGGGTCAAGTCCCTGTTATACCCCGGTCACCACAGACCAAATGCAATTCTGAAATTAACAGCTTTTTCCTCCAATCAATGGAAGTGAAATGACATTCAATAAGGAGGCACTAATTACAATTTCCAAAGCCAATCATACATGTCATAGGTGGAATAGTCAATGGAACAAACACCAGCCAAAATGTCAAAAGATAATTAGATATCGACAAGAACTTAGTAATTAGTTGGTTATAATGCGCAATCTATTTTTGAAAACGGCCTTAAAAGAATATTGGGCTTGGAGAAATTCATTAACGCTGTAAGCCCAAACAAGTCTGTGTACCTTTGTAAGACAACGTCTATCTATTGAGAAGGGCCTAAGGAGGCTGCACTGCCCCCCCTTCTGTTTTGTAGGCAAGGTGCCAAGTGATGGTCAGGCTGCAGTGCTATCAATGTTGGGAAAACTGCAGTCAGAGTGCCATCATTGGAGGGAAGGCTCACATCACCCTGCAGTTTTGTAGAAAGGGCACCATCCATCAGCGGTAGGAAGGCTGCAGTCCCATTCTGATTTGAAGGCGGGCGCCATCAGCGGTGGGAAGGATGTAGTTCCCTTAAGTTTTGTGAGCAGGGTGTCATGAATGTTGGGCAGGGTGAAGTGCCCTTCCGTTTTAAAGGCATGCTGCCATGAGAGGTGGGCAGGGTGTAGTGCCCTTCCGTTTTGCAAGCAGGGGGCAATGGACAGTGGGCAGACTGTAGCACCAGTCCGTGTTGCAGATAGTGGACGACAAGTTGCAGTCCCCAAATTTTTTGGTTGGAAGGGAGGCCAAGGGTGCCATAAGTGGTAAACGGATGGCAATGTCCTCCTGTTAAGTGTGCTGGGTGCCATGGCTGAGTTTTGCTCCTTAAGAAACACAATCAAGAACACACATGCACTAATTCACAACACAGTACTTGCCTTAAACTTTTTCTTCTGCTCCTTCTTGGAGGTATTTCCGCCCATTTTCACAAGCGCATGTTAATCGAAAGCATCGAGTAGGTCAATGTGAATGTAATTAATGTTGCATGAAGTCTTTGGATTGATTTTTTGGGCTTAGTCCAAGGAAACCCATTACAGGTCAACTTATTCCGTATTGAACTGCAGCCGTACCTAAAAACTCTCATGCATCAGGTTTGAAGAACATGTCGGCAACCTCCTCCAGCCATTCTTTGTCCAGCATCGATAAAAGAAGTTGAACAATTTGGGACTCTCCCCTGTTTTATAAATTTAATATCCAAAACAACGACAACTTTGTGTCAAACGAAACATCTACGTAAAGTCCTCGAACAGAGTTACAAACCACTGAACTTTGATAGTATCTTAGACTTTAGAGGATTAAAACTTCAACCAGCTTTTATCATAAAGTATTTTGTATCAGGCGCTAACTGCGATAGAATAATCCAGAATCTGAATCAGATCTTCCCATCACCAATAATAGTTCTTGTGCAACAATATGATAAGTGCTTTTGAAATAAGCTTCGTTCCCAAGGCAACTTATAAACATTTGTTGTTGAAATGAAACTGATAAAACACTTCATGCAAGCTGTATGCAACTAGTGGCAGTTAAAGCTTGTTAGAGTTGGCAATTAAAATGAGTTATGGTTATGATAATATTGATATCACAACAAACGAGACCAATAAAAAGTGAAAATTAAAATTTGGATTTATGAACTAGTAAAACACTGAAATCTGCTTTCTGTCCTGAATTACAAATAGGATGCTCGACTTGACAAGACATTGTATAGTGTCATCTCCAGCTATTACACAATTCAGATAGATTTCAAATCATGCCAAGATTAGAGTCTCTAATAGCTTCTCTTGAAAAAAATCAAACTCCTGAATTCAGATAAACTTGTCTCCGAGTCTGCAGGAAAAGAAAGTGAAAAGAAGTTTCTTGAGACCACACTGCAGTTTTTAGCTGTAACATTGTTGAGTTGACAAGACTTTGCGATGTCATATTACACAATTCAGACGGACTTCATATCGAATCAAAAATAGAATCTTATTAACATGTACAGCTTCTCTTGAACAAATCAAAACTCCTGAATTTAGACACACTTCTCACCGTGTCTGAAGGAAACAAAAGAGAACAACGCATTTTTGAGACCGCATTGCACTTTTAGCCGCAACACTGACTAACCTAACCCAAATTAGCGGAAACTGCACCATAACCATGCTAAATATCAACACCATAGATCAAAGTTATATAGTAATAAGCCATCCTGGAGTAAGTCAATAAAGAGAACATTAGCGGATCAAACACAAGTGGCAGCTAGTGCCCGATCTGATGACATCCGGCCTCTCAAAGCTCCATTACAACTCCATCCGTCTAATATAACTCAACTAATGATTGGATCGACAAATTGCTAACCATTTTATATCCACACGTGCAATATGGAAAGCCGCCTTATCCAATAACTCGATCAAATCGTACTCGGTTGACAAATGGATTATCCTCAGAACAAACAACTCACGAGCAATGCGGCCCAATTAAATTGGATTGGTAAAAAAAGTTGTTGTCAAAACTTTTATGGTACAAATATTAGTTGGCAAAGTGATCAACATATCACTGATCTTTATCGACACCAGAAGGCAGAATTTTGAAAATCGGTCAGTATAACGTAATTAAAAGGCACCTGGCTATTTTACCCCCAAAATATATAACTTCAGTTTGAAGTAGAGTAGAACCTCTCTATTAGGCCACCCTCGGGACTGACAAGTGCTGTCCTTAATAGAGAGGTGTCCTGATTAGAGAGGTCAAATTGAATAAAAACAACCATTTTGGGACCAACCCCAGTGTCCTTAATAGAGAGGTTGTCCTTAATAGAGAGGTTGTCCTTAATAGAGAGGTTGTCCTTAATAGAGAGGTGTCCGCTAAGCAAGGTTCTACTATATTATGATTTGTTGGTAATACTCAGAATTGTTGTAAGCCAAAACCACACCGACTGTAAAATCCAAATAATTCAAGAATGCGTGGATTATCCCTGGCCGAGCAATTGGGCGGATTTAATAAACATGACAACAGACGGGCAAAACCATTGCCCAGACAGGGGCGTCCTATTAGTGCATGTTGTGCATTGCATAAAATCACTACATGTACAGGTGACCCCCCCCCCCCCCCCCCCCCCCATTGGGAAGTACCCATTCATCTGTTCTCGGGGAACGCATGTTACCTGTTTAAGGTTATCGAAACCTATTTTACAAGTTTTATGCTACCATATAGACTAATACCCTTAGTCCCCACCTGGTGGCGTATTGGCCAAATTGGGAACTAATTTCAGCCGATTATATTTTCGTCATCTTAGATCTATGACCAGATTTTTTCGTGGCACAATGTTCGCCTCAGAATGAACTGATGATATATGTCGATTTTTTATCCGCCACAAAAAAATTGATAACTCCTTAATTTTCATACGAGTTGTCCGTTGCACGTCCTGTCCGGTCCTGGTATTCTCCTGTGACAGAGACGGGAATCTCTTGGGTCTCCGGTTTCCTCCTACTTTACATTACAAGTTGCCCAATATCGTTTATAGAGCTAATAATGCCCTTGTTGACAAACTACCCTCAACTCAATATTCCCTTAAGAAGCAGCAAAAAAATGTCAGTGTTCTCCATAGGGTTTTCTCAAGGCAGGGTGGTACACTTGATATTCAGGAAAATTTGCCAGTGTGTGACACAAGGTAGGATGGCCAACAATTTTAAGGTAAGGTTGCCGATAAGAAACCCTTTACAAAGCTCTAGAGCTAAGTAGGGTGTCAATTCCAAGGGAGGATAGTAAGCTGCGAGGAAGGGTGGGCTGTCCCGACAAATGGCTTTGTGGAGAACCCTGATGGTTGACTTGTATTCCACGTGACTACCGATATATCACGTGAAATTGTCGTCTGCCTTGTAAAATTTTTATCAAGGATATCACAAACAAACGTGAACAGCACAGACTGTTGACAAAATTAATGGGCAGCTCAGGCTGGGGTCTAATCAATCAGTTCGTAATGAAAATTGAACACCAATTCCTGTTACCTTAGTTACTATTAACCCCTTGGGAAAATAAGTTTTTGGCACCATTACAGTACACCGATCCCACTGGCCTATTGCATGTTTTGGTTAAGACGTCCTATAGTAACTCTCCGATGCGGATGGTTGGTTAGCGGCAAGCTAGTTAGGGAACAAGTTTGCCAGCTAGTTAGGGAACAAGCTCGCCAGCTGGTTAGGGAACAAGCTCGCCAGCTAGTTAGGGAACAAGCTCGCCAGCTAGTTAGGGAACAAGCTCGCCAGCTGGTTAGGGAACAAGCTCGCCAGCTGGTTAGGGAACAAGCTCACCAGCTAGTTAGGGAACAAGTTTGCCAGCTAGTTAGGGAACAAGCTCGCCAGCTGGTTAGGGAACAAGCTCGCCAGCTGGTTAGGGAACAAGCTCACCAGCTGGTTAGGGAACAAGCTTGCCAGCTAGGTAGGGAACAAGCTCGCCGGCTGGTTAGGGAACAAGCTCGCCAGCTGGTTAGGGAACAAGCTTGCCAGCTAGGTAGGGAACAAGCTCGCCAGCTAGTTAGGGAACAAGCTCGCCAGCTAGTTAGGGAACAAGCTCGCCCGCTAGTTAGGGAACAAGCTCGCCAGCTAGTTAGGGAACAAGCTCGCCCGCTAGTTAGGGAACAAGCTCGCCAGCTAGTTAGGGAACAAGCTCGCCCGCTAGGTAGGGAACAAGCTCGCCAGCTAGTTAGGGAACAAGCTCGCCAGCTAGTTAGGGAACAAGCTCGCCCGCTAGTTAGGGAACAATTTGTCTTCTCGTCGGGCGCCTGGCATTAGAGATAGGAGTTTGGAAGTAAAGACTGTCTCATAAGCCAAAATCTGCCATGGCGAGCCCTTTTCATTTGAGGTGACATTATAACAGGCAAACTTTACTTTTACATCATGCCTCTCGACTTTACTTTTACATAATGTCTCATCTTGTTGGCCATTGCATGATAACAACCTGTTTTGGGGTATTATGTAAATTTTTAGCATAAGCTTGCTATCAATTATCACGTCTCTCACGTATATCAGATCTACCTAGGCCAACAACAGGTCACTTGGAAAACATTGACAATAATCACTTTCTTGAGAAAATGGGAGTGGAGTTCAGGGCAAATTTACAGTACGTAGAACCTCCCTTAGTGCACGCCTCTCTATTAAGGACAACCTCTCTATTGAGGACACTAGTTTTGGTCCCGACTTGGTTGTTTCAATTCAATTTGACCTCTCTAATCAGGACACCTCTCTATCAAGGACAGCACTAGTGTGTCCTTAAAAGAGAGGTTCTACCGTATTTCCAAGCTAGACACTGAGATTATTCTTAATCTGGTATCGGAAAAAATACTGAATGAAAACAAATGTGTGAATGATCAATGGCAATAGAGGTGGTCATAAATAATGAATCCAATATTGAGCTTGTTCTTTACTTGAATGAGGGATGGCATTCTAATCAATGTTGCCGTGGTGATATGATGCTATGCAGGAAACGCACGGTCACGAATGGAGGCATACCGACACTAATTCACTTAGTTTCTGAAACAGGGTTTAGCAACTAGATTGTAGTAGCCGACAAGGCTTTCCTACTGTCATCATCATCAGCATGTTGTGTCACCAAGGTGAACCAGGCAGAGGGCACCAGAATACAGGCGAAATCTATTTTAGGTTTTTGACTCTCAAATCATGCCAATCATTATACTTAAAAACTAACAAACACATGCTAAAGAAGCCATTCCCAAAAATTAGCCCAAGAAATTCAAATTTTAATTGACGAATTGCTTTAAACCCCAAAATATGTCCCTTTTGGTGGATAAAGAAAAGCAAAATAAGCAACGTACTTCATGGCCACTGAAATTCCAATAACTCCAACAGATTGCCGTGACAAAGTGTCCCCAAATTAGGTCGACGAGGGAAAAACTTGTCCCCAAACTAGGCCAAAAATTGACAAGGTGTAAAGGTGCCCATCTATTTGAAAGGCATGTATTTCACCTAAAGGATTTTTGCAGAGCAAAGCACCCAGCCTTTCTCAATTATCGATTTTGTCTTTTTTCACTTCATCAGTGGCCAACGGAAATGCAGTAAGGCAATTTGCCCTATGCCAGCCTTTTTTAGGCTGTGCCCTTCGCCCTGTCTTTCCACTTTCATTTCAGCTGAAACACTAAAAGCTGGACTGCCCTCTCACCCCTCACCCCTCAACCCCCCCTCCCCCGGGACCAAGGTGCACAAGAGTCAGAATGGTCTCCCAATCCCAAGAAGAAGGCATGGCCACTTCTAATTCTACTTGGCACACAAAACAAAACGAAAAAGGTTTGATAAAAATGATACGTTGGGTACTCACAAAGTTTCTTGCCTGTTCTACGGGAGACCTGTTCTTTAGAGGCAGGCTCCGGGCAAGTCGACAGGGCGTCACAGCTTGGAATTCAAGACTCATTCTCTTCTTTACGTTTTCCTCAACACTGAAGAGAAAAACAGAACAAGTCAAAAAATCTGCAGGGTTCATTTTTATTTTTATTCTGATCTGCACTGCAAGATGCGTCTGTCCGGCATGCGTGTGTTTTCGGATACACTGAAACTCGAAAGATCGTGTGTGTCTGTTCACGTGCGTGTTTTCTGATCTGCACTGCAAGGTCGTGTGTGTATTTGTCAGGCGTCTGATGCAGCAACAACCCTTGACCTTGAACTGAAAGGCAACCTACCCCTAGGTAACTACTAACTTGACCCTATAGGTCTAGGACCCTTGTCCCTTGTTGATTGAACTAACTAGGCTACTTCATGCTCAGTCATCCAGGACAATAAATTGGATTTCTTGGTGTCATAAGAAAGAGGACATCATTAGGTAATAAATGGTGGTTGCCAATCTCCAAAATATTTAGCCATGTCCAAGAAATTAACGAATTAATCTCGGTTTCCTTTTTATGAAACACACTGTACTGTGCATAGCATAGCATGATATTGATAGAGGCACCACCTTTTTCATCTTCTATTCACAATTACAACAAATCTAACACGTATAGAGCAGTTTAATGAGGTTGTTCAGTTAGCATACTATTCGATCTATAATCTCTAAACTCTTCCATTTATTTGAGCGAAAATTTGAGAAGTTATTGCCATTTTTCTTCATGAAATTAGATTTTTACCATTTTGATTCCGCCGCCATTTTGGTTCTCAAGAGATGCGCGCGCATTGCCAGGATTAGCAATATCAAAGCATACGGTCGATATCAAAGCACACGGTGTTGGCAAGCAAATCCTCCGGTAAAAAAATGAAAGTGACAGTTTGTGGAGAAGGCGAATGGTATCGACTTGGCTAAGCCCAAAAAACGATGGTTAAAGTTTCTGGTTTTGTCCAATATGCAAGTAACGCATATTTCAGGGTACCGGTGTATTTTTTAGTGACAAAGTTTCGGGGGCAAAGTAGAAAAGCTATTATGTAATGATGAACTAGGTGATGGCATCACACATTACAAAGTTCGAACAAAAATACACAACTGGATGTACTGAGAATAATGTTAAAGCCAAAGAGCGGTTGTTTTAGTTCACCACTTCCCACCTAGGCGGCAAAAATTGCTCTAGTCAGTCCTGCCACCTTGGAGACAAAGTAAGAACTAAATCATTTCTAATTGCCTCGGCTCTTCTGTAAATAGATGTGACCGCGTGGTTATCCAGGTACGGTGGCTATCTAGAAATGTATAGAAAGATATGAATAGAAATTGAGATTAAGTAAGAATCAATGAATATAATGTAACAGTGTCTGCCGAGGTGATGAAACAGTGTATCACCAGAGTCTTTCAAATATCAGGTCTCACCAAAGACTGATTGTGATGTAAGTGGGTTTTCAGGGAAAATATGTGTGGTACGTGTCTATTTTATCTAGGACTGCCTGTGGAAGTGTCTATTCGGGGAATAGATGTGACGCTGTCTTATCTAACATTGATTGTGATAGCGCCTCTGATCTTCGGACCGGGGCAATCTCTCATCTAAAAGAGATTGTGTGAGTTGTTGTGCATATAGTGTCTCTTCACAAATTGCTTCATCAATGAATAGATGCAAATATCTCATCGAGGATTGATTTTGAGAGTGCGCTTTAGTTTCACATCTAAGACTCATTGTAAAAGTAGCTCTTCATGGAATTAGATGCGGCAGAGTGTCTCATTTAATGACAATGGGTGATATGAATAAAGACTAGCAAATGCTTTTACTTCAATTTTGTACAGAAAGGCCTAGTGTAAATAATGTACATGGAGTTTTAGATGAAAACATTTGCTAGTCTTTATTCATATCACCGATTGTCCCTACAGAGAATAGATGTGACAACAGCTTATCCAGGACTGATTGTGATAGTGGCTCTTCAGGGAATAGATGTGACAAAGGTTTATCTAGGACTGATTGTCATAGTGGCTCTGTATAGGACAGTGTCTTAATTATAGGAAGTACTGTGACAGTGGCTCTTCAGGGAATAGATGTGACATAAGGGCCGTTTAGACGACAGGCGAAAAGACCGCATTCGGATCGAATCTGGATGAATCCGGATTAAAACCACCCAAGGCGATGGTACCTTTTTAGTCCGGATGCAACCACATTGATCCGGATCTTTTTGCGTTTACACGACGAAAAATTAATCCGGATTCGGGACGCATCCGGATTTTTTCGCGTCGTCTAAACGGCCCTATAGTCTCAGACTGATAGAGGAGTTGTTGTGAACAGGGAGTTGTAAGAGACAGCGGGTTTTCCGAGACCAGGATGTGACAATGTCTCACCTAACCAGATTGTGAGTGTGGTGACGTCCAGTGTTTTATCTAGGACTAATTGATAGTCGATATTCAGGGAATATGTGAAAATGTATCATCTAAGATTATGTGTGACTGACACTCGTTTTTATGATCCTGAGTGAATTTTGAAAACGGTCAATGCTTTTTTGGAACGTCCTGTAACTTTAGATCAATGTCTTCACTTCGGCAACGTTCGGCTATTTCCGAAGGAACCCGAATTCCAAAATGGCGATGTCTGAAAATTTGTGATTGTGATTTCACGAAAAGTGTCATTTTATTTCATAACGAAGGATTAAAATTCATCATTTACAATGAACAATCAAACCTAGATGTATGTTTACATGATATAACAAAATTCAAGTATAAATGAGTTTGCTGTGAGAAGTAATTTCGGGTTGAATTTGGTGTCCCTTGACTGCTGTGTCGACTTACTTTCGATTTCTGCATGCGTCCACGTACATTCCCCGTATATATGACGTACTACATACACGCGGTGCACACATGGGGTGCATACCGCTGCTGCATGCAATGAGAGCATATCGCTGTAGGCCTACATGCTAGAACTTAAGTACAGTACAGCACTGCCAATGCATGCACTGGCCTGTCTGACATCAAAGCAGACACGATACGTCATGATTCATTGATTGATGATATTTCAGCATGAGTCATGACGACAGAAATGATTGAAGTCGTCAGTCGAAGGAGAGTGAGAAGACCATGAGTTGACGTTGTGCGACATTGGATTTTCCGCCACTTCATGCTTTATATCGCCATTTATGTCGTGACGTAAATTCCCATTAAAAAGATGCACAATCTTCTCATGACGTGGCAGCCAATAGATGGATATATCTTTGTTTACAAAAGGACGTCATTGCCGTTGGCTGCACGCGCATACTCGTGTCTCAGCAGAGGGGATGGCGTGACGTAACGATATCAATGTCCACGATCGTTGTTGGTTTCACTAGGCCACGAGGAGTTTTTCTCGCCTATCTCGTGACTTGCATGATATTTTCATTTAAGCATCATTATGTTATAGAGAGAAGTCTCAACAGGACGTTGGTTTGTCGCAACTTTTCTTCATGAAGTCTTATTGAAGATACGAGAATGCATACGCATGATGTTTGCAAATTAGCCGTGACGTCGGCAGATATCCATCTATTGTGAACATTATTCAGTACCCTTTTGTTGAGGCTCTGTCAGTACGTATCAATGATAGCAATTCTTTGTTCTGTAACCTGTATCAGCGTCTTCACTTTCTCCAACAATGCAGTGTTCTCCAGATCAGATTTCTTTGGCCAGGTGCTGTATAGGCATATTGAACAAAATTTGTACTTCATTTCATCAGTTATTGCCACTGCCAGGTTGGCAGCAAACTCTGTCCGGGTACTCTTTAACAGACAATGACCGAAAATAATGTTGCCAACTCTGCGAATTAAACCGAGTGCTTTATTGTTATGTCTGGGTGATGAAATGAAAACAGTTTATTTGTCCAGGTGCTGTGGCTGGACAAATAGCATAGTGGAGAATTATCTGTCCCGTGCTGGAAACTTGAAATTTTTTATATTAATTTCTTGGTCTTCAGATTTACCAGTTCAGTTGTGCTGACGGTACCAGAGTAAAACATAAAGCAACATGGCCGACCAAGTCTCTACCACCCAGCCGTCTCCCGATCCGATGCTCGGGGAAGGCCTCGTTAACCAAGGTGTGCAAGGCTTCCCAGCCACTCCAATGGCCAATCTATTCGATGAGAGTCTGACAGGTGGACAGGATGATTGGCTGGGCGAAATTGATGACATCATGGTAAGTTTGATGATTTTGTGCGACATGTCAAGTGTTCTTGAGATTAATCTTGCCAAAGGTACTTGGCCGACCTCTTGCCACTAATTGTCATAGTGTGATCACAAATAGTAACGATACACAGCCCTGCACAGCCGGTATCATAGTTGACTAGCTTTTGTCGACACCGTGAAAGAGCATTGGTTAGCATTGCTAAAGATAATCTACAACGTAGTATTGTGCAACACCACTATCTTTTGGTAGATGTGATCTAGTCACATTCCTGAGTTCAGGTGAGTACCTTTGGCCACAACAATATCAAAAACACCACAGTAAAACCTCCCTATGATTAAGCAAATTCAGGGCATCCTTAGAACTGACAGATATGGTGTCCTTCCAATTAGAGCTGTCCTATTTGATGAGAGTCGACAGGTGGACAGGATGAATGTTCGGCTGTGCGAAATTGATGCCATTAATATTGTGATAAGTTGAACAGTTTGCTGCAACAAGTAGAAATTACAGTGGAACCTCCCTTAGCGGACACCTCTCTATTAAGGACACTAGTTTTGGTCCCAAATTGGTTGTTTCCATTCAATTTGACCTCTCTAATCAGGACACCTATTAAGGACAGCACTTGTCAGTCCCGAGGGTGTCCTTAATATAGGGAGGTTCTCCTGTTGAACCTCTCCATCAAGGATACCCTTGGAACTGACAAACGATATCCCTAATTGAGAGGTGTCCTGATTAGAGAGGTCAAATTCAATGGAAATGACCAATCTGGAACCAAATGCAGTGTCCTTATTACAGAGGGTGTCCTTGATGGGGGGGGGGGGGTTAGAATTAGGTTGAAGTGGTGTCTCTGATGAATTTAACTCCAATTTACATTTCTTAAGGCAAGGTTTTCTCAAATTTGAGAGGAAATGTATCTTGGGGTGAATATCGCTGTCGTTAAACTTTAAAATATAATGTACCATACATCATTTTTCTGTGCACAGTCAGCTTGTATTGTATGAATAGCTCAGTTACTGTCTTTGGTCTTTGAGGAGTGATTTTTTACTGAGCAGGTCACATACATCGATATATTTCAAAACAAAATCATGTAAGTTAGAATTTGGTAGTCATATGAAAACTCTATGCAGATACATGTTCATGTACATTCCAGAACGAATATGAATACAGCATTTTTAAATGTCTTTAGAGGGATTATAAGTAAAATGTGACTGTGCACCTTACATGAAAAGAAAAGTTCATATTAACCTCTAGAGTTGAATCCCAAAACTTGAAAATCCCGGGATCCCAGGATGGTCACGTGGTTGCGAAATTGGGTCTGACTTTCACGATGTAGCCCCCGCATACAACCGCCAAAGTCCGGTACCGAGGCACCATCTACCCAGGCATGCTCTAACTGACCCTACTGTACATCAAACACACTAAAACAAGCAATAAACTAACGTCCCAGCTCTAGGGGGAAAAAATATCACTGAGACCGACCTGTCGGTCGTTGGGAAAAAACGTTATTTCAAAATGACCGACTGGTCGGTCACCGGGATTCAAGAGGTTAATGTAAAGTGAATCATTGTTTTTTCAGCTTGTAGAATATACATTGTAGAATGCTATGTTCAGAATCCTGTTAAAAACAACCCCTGAATCATTTTGGGAAAAAAAGGTGTGATGACCCATATGGCATAATATAAGTATAAAAGCTTAAAAAGGTTTAAATCGTAATTTATTACAGGGCAAGAATCCATTTTCTGGCATGAGTGAGGAGGAGATATCAAAAATCGATGCTGTGTTGCAGTCAGACGAAGTCACCCAACTTCTCCAGCAAACAAACGATCCGTTTGTCAATTCCCCCGAGGTACCCACCTCCTCCTTCCTGCCCGAGGATAAAGATGACCACGTTCTCGAGGACAGCATCAGCCGCTTGTTGGGCGAGAGCACCCTGGAGGAAAAACACGACTACGCAGAGACGGCGTCCACGTCACACGATTTTGATATTGACCTGGCGACAGTCCGTGATGCAAATATGATACTTAACGTGAGTATGATCATTTTGTTACTTTATTTATCAAAATTGGCATTAGCGAATGTGCTCCGCTGGTGGGTGTCATATTACATGGGCCCAGGACATCATATGTTTTGTTGCTAAAAATAATGTTGCGTGACATACAAGGTTGTTCCCAGAGTCTGCTACGTGCAAACTCGTACATTGCATTTCTTAGCCTGCCCCATCAGAGATTGACAAATAGTGGCTACACTCTTGCCACCTATCAGGAGCATATACATAGGGACAGCGATGTTAAAGAGAGGCCAACTATGACATTATAAGCTCTATAAATGGTATTGGGCACTTTGTAATGTAAAGTAGGAGGAAACCAGAGAGCCCAGAGGAATATTTCTCTGTCTGAGAGAGTTGCCTTTTCTATCATATAAAGACGTACAATTGGGAATCCAACCCATGTCCTCTGAGGTGACAGCACAGATGTAATTTTCGAACATCATTCACGATCCTACACTGACTTTTCGTCATTTCAGGTTGGACTACAAAGTGGCCCCTTGGCCGACATCATGGAGACGTTCGACATCCCGGGCGTGAGCGACCTCATTTCTCCCGCGTATGAAAAAATCAAGACGGCGGGAGAGAATGACGAGGAGAGGGGCCGTGATGACATGATGTATGATGAGTGTCAGGAGGGCGGGAAGTCAATGAAGGGAGGCAAGAAGGGCAAGGGGAAGTTTATGTTTCCCCCGCAGAGGTAGGTCGATCAAATGTCTTGCATGATCTTGGCGTTAGTTTCGTGTTTCGTCTCCAGAGGTATGTCAACATGGTCAGTCAAATGTCTCAATTTAAATCTCAATGAATCAAGTTACGTTAGGCTGTGCTTGATGAATAGCTTTTCTCCTTGAAATGAGAGCATCAGATTCTTCGGTTGACGGATGTCAGGAATCTGGCTGTGGCTTTCAGGCCTTCCTTCCCCACAGTCTCTTTTGGATGCTTTGATTGTCTGGCTAGGTCATTCTCTGCTCAGCTTAAAACGAACACAGCCTTTGAGGACGTGCAATTGACTAACATATTTCCAAAGGTTCAAGAAACTCAACGCCTTGTTGAGAAATTTGGATCTTAATTTTGTTACCATTACGTTTGTTTCATTGTATCCCTTAAAAATTACTCTCGTTCATTGACACGCTGATTAAAGTTACAGTGGAACCTCCCTATTAAGGACAACCTCTCTATTAAGGACACTAATTTTGGTCCCAAGTTGGTTGTTTCCGTTCAATTTGACCTCTCTAATCAGGGCACCTCTATTAAGGACAGCATTTGTCAGTCCCGAGAGTGTCCTAAATAGAGAGGTTCTACCATATAGTAATGTTTCGTGCTATTTATGTTTTCAGACGATCTGTGCGCATCGTTGAGCAAGAAACGCGCGAATTAGCCGAAAAAATTCGTCAGGAGAATATCCGTGAAGAACAAGAGGCCATAGAGGAGTTGAAGAAGAAAAACGAAGATTCGGAGGAAAGTAACATCCTGGATTCTGAAATGACTGATGCTGATGGGGAGATGGTGAAGAAACCCATAAAACGACGGGGAAGGCCTCCTAATAGCGGAAAAACGGTGAGTTTCAGATTTGATGGTATTTTCGACAAAATCCATGACAAAAAAATGTGACCCGCCACAGCAAAACCAGGCGCATGTCGCATAGAAGGTGAGCCTGAATGACACCAGGAGATGATGGAAGAAATTGATGTGCTCATATTTCAAAGGCAGATAACAGAGAAATGAACAAACAGTCCGTCTCAACCTGCCAAGCTCAGAGCGACATGCGCCTGGTTTTGCTGTGACGGGTCACAAATAATCAAAAGGAAGGTTTTTCTTTGACTTTGAACTAACCAGTTTTGAATACATGTTGTAAGTTTTGTAATCCATTTTAAAAATGTATGAAAACCCCAAAATAGTTCAATCGGATTTTATTAGTTTGCCTGACGTAACATTGAATCTATGTTTGCAAACATTTAATCTAAACACAGTATTTGGTGATCGAGTGTATATTTATCATTCTGAAAATGACATTATCCTGGACTCAATTGGATTTGTAATGATCAGTTTCGGATGTCCGTCCGGTCATGCATTTGAAGTCCATTCCAAGGAGAGAAAGAATAGGGAATTAAAATAGTCTTGTATGTTATTTTTATGTTGAATGGCCATTGCATAATATATCTGGCCAAGGTCTAATCATTTTCCTGCGTCATTTACTTGGATAAATTTTAACATCATTCAAATGAAACACCTTGTAATTCCCTGGTCAATTTCAATCGGACTTTTTTAATTGGTCGGCCAATTTTTGAATAGCAAAATTTAGATTGGGTCTGCCCTTCTCTTGAGCATTGCAGTGCACACAAGTTTGGCCTTGCAGTGTTGTGTTTGGCTTGAAATTGTGACCCTTGTGCACCCATCTCCATTCCGGTGGTTTTGAATTGGGATCATGTCGGTATGGCCCACCATTTTGTTTTTGTAAGGGTTGACAATACGTACCACCATTTTTGCCAGAACTTGAAATCCTAAAGCAATTAAAACTCTCTTAAGGTGAATGTCAATTTCACTGGTGGGAGTCAGTTCTTTGTTTACCAGGGAACAGACTCCTACCATTGAAATTGGCGTTTACTTCATTTTGAAATCATTCTAATTGCTTTAGGATTTCAAGTTATAGCCAAAATGGCGATTCCTATGGTCAACCCTTGAGGAATTGATACCAAGCATTGGGCATCATGGGTTGTCTCACCAATCACTGGGAGGGTGGAACTAAAAGGTCAACCAAAACCGTGGAAAACAAAGAACTGAATCGAAATTTGGAATCGAAAATGCAAAAAATACAAGTGGTCTAATTCATGTTCTCCTTCTCTGCAGGGCGTGAAAAAGTTTCCAGAGTCGGCGAACAGTGGTCCAGATGATGAGGCAGAAGATGTGAAGATCGAGAGCAAATCGAGTGGCGGTGTTCTGGAATCTTTGGCGCAGAGTTACGAAAATTTAGGAAAGGAGGATGATGAGAATAAGGATGAGGACGCTTTGGTAAAATGTGATAATGTTACTGATTTATCCGGTGCTATAGTGGATCCGTTTGGGGGTTCCAAAAAGGACCTAAGTCCCGACTCATCTGGTACGCAGGTTGTTGCCATGGAAACTATAACAAAAATCAAAGATATTGCTGTGACGTCATGGACTGTTGATTCCACGGATGAATCGGGTGGTTTCGGTAAAAAAATGAAAGTTCCATCGACTGAAACATTTTCAGAAGATGGCGTGCCTGGTCAAAGACGTAATTCCGAAGTTCCGGAATTTGGTACAAGTGGGAAGGAAAGACGGCGAAGTTCCCTTGATAGGGTTCGAGAAAAGGATAGAAGCTCATCCCGCGAGCGCAGCACTTCTTCACGTGACCGGCTTGGTCATTCACATGATAAAAATCGTGATTCTTCCCACGCGGATAAACGTCGCGATTCACGACAGGACAGGGACTTGCATTCTAGAGAGGGTGGGTCGAATCGGGGGGAAGATCATCGATCTCGTGGTCATAGGCACGGGGAGGAACATCGACGGGAGAGGGGTGGTCGGGAACAGGGGCATCTTGGTCGAGATAGTCGTGATCGGGAGAGGCATAGGGACAGCCGGGGTAGAGAAGGCAGCAGCAGCAGTAGCAGACGATACAGTGAACAGTCTAGAAGCGATTCGCGGCATAGTTTGCCTGGGGCGGATTATCAGAACGTGGAAGTGGATGACTTTGACTTAAAGGGAAAAAAGATTAGTCTCGATCAGTACAGGAAGGGCGATGTCGTGAGGCATGAGAGTGAGGTTAAGGAGGAGAGACGCAGGGAAGAGAAAACTGGGCCAGACGATGAGCTCATGGACATTGATGGTAAGCAAATGGCTAAAATTGTTACTGGTAGTGGTAGAGGGTGGATCAGGGAAATAGACGAATTCAAAGAAGTTTGTTTTGGCACTGACCAGTCATGCGTTTCATCTTGAACAAAGGATCGCTGTGTCTCTAGGCATTGTCCGAAGTCGGCTTCTGACGTGTTCTGAGTGTGCGCGTTTGATTTGTTTTGGCACTGATGTGTCTTCTTTGAATTCGTCTATTAACCCTAATAAAAATTGTCTTTATGCAATATTCTCAACTGCAGAACTCTGTATACTACTGACCTGGCATTAGCTTGAGACATTCCTCCTTTAACCGAAGATCCACTCTGTCAATCACGTTGCCAGTCATTTATTGGTTTATAGGCTTCCACATCGTTCCCCTGAGAAAATCGGAACAGTTTGGTGGCCCTCAAATTACCAGGGCCCGATTGTTCAAAGCTCCACTAAAGGTGTTTTAGCAGCTGCTAAACGACCACCTAGGAGTTCCGCTAAGTTTTAAGGGTTTGGCTAAGTTTAGTATGGTAGCGGTCACTAAACCCAGTTGCTAAAACTTAGCAGTCGCTGTACTAACCAGGCCTTTGATAACTAGGCCCTGTTCTTGACAAACAACGTATTTTTCAGCATTTCATGATGATGCGGGTGAATCTGATCTGAGTGATAGCATGGAAGGCGAATATGATGGAGACTTCGAAGAGGACGACCCCACGAAATTGTGGTGTGTTTGCCGCCAACCTCATAACAATAGGTAAATAAATGAACCAACATGTAAAGTGAGCATTAGGCCCCATAAAAAACTTTGTATCATCTCTTTATTGTATGCACCGGACACCCATCCTGTTCTTCACCACAATCAACGCTGCTTAACTTTGAGCTCTGGGGCCAACACGCCAACTACTAGGCCCTAAAGGAAATCCTCCATGGTCAGCGGGTTGAGTCGTGCCATATAACTTGGGGTACAGTACATCATTTCCCCCTTCAATAAATGATGACTTGTCCTCGCGACACTCGGCATCATCTCTGTAACAGACTGCAAACCATGACATTCGGGACCTAAATACCGCCATAGGGAAATGGTCAACCTTATTTTGTGGCACTTTCTCATATTCAGAAACTAACATAAAGTTTTCGTTTTCGTTTTGCAGATTTATGATATGCTGTGATAAGTGTGAAGAGTGGTACCACGGGGCGTGCGTGCGCATCACCAAGAAACGTGGCAAAGAGATGGAGCAAAATGACGAGGAATGGATCTGTCCTGTTTGCTTACGTAAGTGTACAATAATGAGGCTAGTGATCGTGATGGTGTAGTGATTTTGGCATCCACCTCATATCGAGTGGTCGAAGGTTCACAGCGTGTTGGTGGCTTGTCTTGATGCAATCATAGGTTACCCGTGACAGGGTTTGAAAGTGTCATCATATTCTTCTGCTTAGAATTCGATTTTCTTTTATGGCTATGCTACAGAACCAGGCCTACCTCCCTAATAAA
The DNA here is from genome assembly GCF_910592395.1 of Lineus longissimus. Lineage (NCBI taxonomy): Eukaryota > Metazoa > Nemertea > Pilidiophora > Heteronemertea > Lineidae > Lineus > Lineus longissimus. Next base: position 4,189,830 of record NC_088326.1, read on the forward strand.
CCTGGCTGTCGTTTCTTGTTCCACCCTTGGTCCCCAGAGTGTTGTTTCCATTGATGTACTGTTAGGCCATGTGACCTGTCCCTTGTTGTCCCAAAGTTGGCAGTCCTGGAGCACATACTCTGGTGTCTGATCTTGTGCATTGCATTTGCACCTTCCGTACTTGACCGTATTCATCCTCTGGAGGTGGGCCTGCAGTGGCCTGTCATAAGATGCCAGATGATGGTCGTCTCTCTTCTCACTTCTGTCCACGTTTAGGCGGGTGTTGCTACTGAGGTCCCCTCTTGTCTCTGCCGGGTGTTCACAAGTAAAGAGTGTCTCATCAACCAAGCCAAGGTGACCCTTTCCGTAGGAATACATACTGTATTACACCTTGTCTTGGCAAAGTTCAAATTCGTACACAATTTGTGCATAACCAGCCAATGTTACACGGTCAGCCTCAGTTAAAAATTCCTGCACTGAAGTCATTCGCAACCTGTACCCTGATTGAGAAGACATTGGGCCAACAAATGTCGTAACCCAGTGACATCTTGAGCAAGTGTGTATAAATCTTCCTTATTTTTGCAGAAAAAGAAAGAAAGGAGAGGTTGTACATTGAAGAGAGGAAGAAAATTGAAGAAGAGCTTAGACTGCGAGATACTGTAAGTTGTTAATTGCACCTTGAGTTCCTGAGAAAAAACAGACGCCTTTTTATTTTTGTCTCGCTTGTTAGGAGAATCTCCTTGTGTCATCGAGGCTCATCTTCTGAGCGATGCGCGTCTCGTTTTACTACGGCAGGTCACAGTTGTGGCAATGTGTCAGGAAGGCTGCAACATCCTCAGCAGACGACATCAACAGTCCAAGGAAAAGAGGTCAGCAGACATTATGATCTGTCAAAAGTTTAATTTGACAACAGAAGTGGAAAGATCTGTATCTTAGCTTCCTGTACTACTTCGAATTTTCGAAATCGGACAAAAAATAAGCATTCTTGAGGCATATTTTTGCAAGTAAGACAAGTTCTAAGGACTACATCTTCAAATAGAAAATTTTCAGTCTTTTTGCTTTAAGCACCGTCCCTGAGTTCTACAGGTAGAAGCATTGTTGAAAAGAAAGGCTTAAAAATAATGGTTCTTTAAATTTTTACAACATCCTGGTTTCTTCAGATAAAATCTTTGAAGGACCGCCTGCAGAGAACGAGAGAAATCGAGGAGAAACGTGATTCGGCGTCAGCACCGATGGAAGAGGTATTCAGGTCTTCAGGAAAGATGGAGGGGGAGTTCAGGAAAATGGATAGGAATGCGGGCGGGAAACGGAAAAAGAAAATCAAGATATTCAAGGTATAGTTCACGTTGTTATTTTGCCTGACCTGTTCGCTACCAGACATTTTCAAAATGGTCGCTGATGTGCTGATAGGATCACGCCAAGCCATCATCTTGTGTTTTGTTGATAAAATGTCATGTTCTGTGGACGTCTGTGTTGGTGTGGAAGACCCCCGAAGGGCCAAGATGACACTGTTGATGATGATATTGATGAAATGACACCCCTACAGCACCACTCACCCACGGAGCGCTTAGTTCACTTTTCAAAACATCTACTGATTTTACGTCATGTCACAGTGCCACCACCTTAGAACAAAGTTTAAACAAATGGTGAGATCCTTGATCCCCAGAGTGTGGACAGGTCGAAGCTAAAGGGGAGGATACTCCAGAAACCTCTGAAGAGCTGTTCTTCGTCTCAGGTGATAGCCCAGCAGACTATAACTTAACAGTTGGCCTTTATTGCCCAGCTGAGTAGAAGTATGAAACCCCCACGTCTACATTGCCCTTTTCAGTTGATAATAAGTTTATAATCTGTTAACTGTTTCCCTCTTCAGAGTCACCGAATGAGTATGATGCCAAAGCGTTGTATTTTCACTAAATGCGAGACCACCGTCCTCCCTGGGGCCGTCTATTGTAGTAATCAGTGCATCCTCCGCCACGCGCATGAATCCTTGGTCCTACTTGCCAAGGAGAAGGAGAGAATATTTGGAAAAGGAAGAGTTGATGTAAGTTCACTTTCTTGGTTATGGTAACAGAGTTACCAATAGATTTGGATACGTCTGTTGCCCAGTTGAGAATGTAGGTCTACACTCACTTGATTGGCCACATGGAGGCGTTGCAGTATGTACCATATAAGTGCAAAGGGGTGGACATCATGCTAGTTTGTTTTGAGGTGCTACCGAGAATTCTGAGCTTGGCAATAGGCCCATTGGACAATTCTTTCTTGGTAGGAAACTAGACTGATATGGTAGGGTGCGTGCCACAGGAAACAAGTTCCACTTGAGTTCTAAAAAAACTGCTGGCATTACGCTACTGCAAAGAGCCTAAGATGATGTCCTCTTTACTAGTGCCAGCCGACTGAGGCAATGAATGCCTCTTGCTCAATTGTTCAATAGAATTTTGCGCGAGCAGCCCAGTAGCCTACTTTTAGATTTTTCACTGTACGAGAAAATGTACCTTCTCATTTCCTGCTAAAAAGTCAGCGAGATTCAGCCTGATGGACAAGTGGATAACAGGGCAACCAATACGGTTCTATTCAGAAAACCGAGTATGACTTGATGATGCATCAATTTTGATGTCAACTGAGGTGCGGGAAGGCATCGTATTGCTTTAAATTGACTACAAAATACACATTTCTTTGCAGCTGAATCCAGCCGAGAGGATCATCGTTATGGAGAGGCGTACCGGCAAGATCCTGACCGGTCTTAACGCCCCGACAGCTGCTAATCTCCGTTCGTGGTTGGAGCGACATCCGAGCTTCGAGGTACTCAGACCCAAGAAGCAGGCACCCGAGCCTGGACAGCCTGAGAGACAGAGTAAGTTCTCTTATTTTGAATCGGAAAGGCATCTCCAGATAAATCGTAGGTTGGTTCAGTCCGTGCTCTCATTCAAAGTGTTGGGGAAAATGCCTTGTGATCTCTTTTGTTTCTTCCTCTTGAGTGTTCGTTCTCCACTTGGAGGTGTTTTGCTTCAGGGAGTATTCCTCCTCCAACGGAGGATGATCGTTTTTATGCGCCACTACAGTTAGGCGCCAGTTTGGTTTATTGGCGAAGTGACTCCGGCTTTAGCCTGATATGGAGTCCACGCAAGCTACTCATGTTTCTCACTTGGTGGGGTCCTTTACTTGCCTTGGCAAAGATGCCAGATACAAGGAACCTCAGTTTTAAGTGTCATTCAAAGGACTGTGAAGAGCCAGGATATTAGTTCCTTGAAAGCCATGCGGTTTCATCCAGAAATACAATCTTGGGTTCTCAAACCCCGGCCCTATTGCATGGTAGCCAGAAGTGACAGTATCACTAGATATGTTTAGTTCAGCCCTGGAGATAAGTCAAAGGGGAGTCAGGAGAGGGGATAACGTCTCTGATATGGGATATCACTCTGGGTCAATCTAGTCGTTTAGGCTTTTTCGCAAGATTGCCTCTGAACAGGAATCCTATCGCATATGTTTTTAGGACGCGATCGACCAGAGCCACCTCGCCAGGCCACTACCACGGAACCACCGGAAGTGACAGAAGGACCAGACATGATTCGTGTTAATGTTAGAAGAATTCTCAGGGACCTCTTAGAAAAAAGGTACGCGTTGCCTGGTTCTCTTGGTTTCGTTATAGTGGTCGCAATCAAATACACGTTATTACCGCCCACCGCTTGAGCGGTCGCTATAGTAAACCTTTCTGTGTCTTGTTGGGTATGATCTGGCTCGGCTCTACTGGTGTATAGTGACGCAGGCATGTTGTCTGCTACCCACCAACTTGAACTATGTTGTATAGATGGCGCTGCGGCGGCGGCGAAGACAGAGGTTTTGCCAGACTCACGTGGCTGCATAATACTACCAAAAAAGCCCCAGTATGGAACGGTTCAAACGGCCTGGTAGTCAAGAGGTTAAAGGCAGCAAAAAGCAGCCGGCTTCACTACCCACACTGTTTCTCAAAAACCGAATACCTCTAACTTGCTTGTTCAAATGTTTCAGAGCTTCAGAAGCAGGCGATCTCTCCGCCGTGACAAAAGCAGACGTGAAGAAATACGCCATATCTATCGAGGAGGCCATGTACCATTATCATCGCAACACTGGCCTCAAGTACAAGGCCAAGTTCCGCAGCCTGGTCTTCAATATACGGGATCCTAATAATCATGTAAGTCCTGGGGGGCTTGGTGGAAACAGGGGATTCAGAAGAACAGAGGAAAATGAGGACCCGACTCAGTTTGCAGCCCAGCCCAGATTTTAGCCCAGTCCCTGGTTTTCTCTGATTCCTCTGTATCGATGTGGCCGTCCTAGGGTGTATCGCTGTTGTACCTTCTCAGCACCAATTACGATAGGCAAGACTGTTCTAAAGCCTTCTGGAGTGGCAGTTATTCACATTCGGACATTAAGCAAAATACAACCTATGTTGAGATGACGAAAGTCCAAAACTTTGCAGACAAAAAATTCAATGAAAGGATTGCACTTCATCATCACCTTTTCTGACTTCAGGGCTTATTCCGCCGGATCCTACGGGGACAGATCCATCCGAATAACCTGGTCCGTCTCTCGTCGGAGGAGCTGTCTTCCCGCCAGGTGTCCGAGCTGCAGGAGATGAAACGGGATTTGACGAGATTGGAGAAGGAGCATCCACAGTCCAAGTCAGGTGGCCAGCAGAGGAGGCAGAAAGAGGTAATGAAACCCCCAATATTTTCGTTACCTGTCATCGCTTGTGACCTAACTTGCGTAACTCACTTTGCTTTATTTGCCTCATCCTTTAAATGAGAGCCACATCCTTTAAATAAGACCTGCAACTAAGAAGACCCTGTATACCTGTATGTCAGGCCAAACCAATGACCCATCCAAGTTATAGCGTGTTCGATTACTGGTGCTGTGCTTTGGTGAGGACCGGATCTTACGCCTTGAAGCTATAGCTGAGTATATCCTGAACCCCACTGCTCACGTGCCAGGGCTGGGTAATAGGAGAGTTTTTTAGCATGAAAAATATTGACCTGACCCAGACCCTCACTGACCCCAATGACCAGATCTTCTCACTTTGTGTCACTTCAACCTGGCGCAAGATGAAGCGCCAGATCCAAATAGGATGCTGTGACATCAAGATATGCAAACCTTTATCTAGTACTTTCGTTTCAGGGGGGCAGTGCTATTGACCCAATGGCCGATCTTCTCGGAACGATGACCGCGGACACCACCAGTGAGCACCGCAATCATCTCTTCGATCTCAACTGTAAGATCTGTACGGGAAAGACTCCGCGGCCGGAAGCGGAACACATCAAGAAACTCGCGCAGCAGCTGAAGCTGCAGAAGGAGCGACACAGAGCGGAGGATAAGAAGCCAGAGAAGGTTTCGCGTGATCCGAGGTTACTGGATACGAGTCGGTCGGATAGCGATATCGTCGGGAGCAGTTTGGAGGAGTCAATTGAGGAGCAGATTTCGCAGGAGATCAAGGATGAATTGGGCATCGAATCGCCGGTACCTGTGGTGACCACAACTGGGTAGGTGCACAAGCTTATACAGTAGAACCTCTCTATTAAGGACACCCTCGTGACTGACAAGTGCTGTCCTGATTAGAGAGGTCAAATTCAATGGAAACAACCAATTTGGGACCAAAGCTCATGTTCCTAATAGAGATGTTGTCCCTAATAGAGAGGTGTCCGTTACTGGAGGTTCCACTGTTTATTGGTCTTTTTTGGCTGACGGGACAGATTTAGGGTGAATAAAAATGTTCACCAAAATACTAAAGCAACACTGGCCACTGCCATTTGTTATTATAGTTTATTTACCAAGTCCTTTTCTTGTAGGAATAAGAAGTATTTGCCCATTAAAGAAGATTTTAAGGCATGTGGAAAAAGTGTAAATTTTCAACTTGGTTTTTTCTCTTCTCTGTAGCTCACCTGATGTCACTTCGTCTGGGCAAGCCCAGAACCTCACTCTATGGAAGGGCTCCATCTTCATGCAGGATCTCCCCAAGTTCTTCACCTCGGCGGATCTCGTCTCTGGACCTAAGGATTACTTCATGCAGGTAAATACCAATTGGAAAATCAGGCCCCAGAAGATGGGGTGCATTTTGAAAATTCGAAATTTAAAGGCCAGGGCGGGGCCAGATCAATCATGATGGCGATGAAGTACAACTACCGAGGAAGAATGCAGATTATGCCTTGGCATCAAGGTTGCCAACGGGGCAGATCAAAGAGCCAGAAAAAGAGGGGGAGGGCGTGCTCTGCATTTCACATCAAAATCTCTGATCTGTTCCAAAGTTTCATGGTCAATTACAGAGATTTTCATGAATAAGGGGGTGGGGCTGCGTCAAGTGCTTGGATCTTTGGATCCGCATCCGGCCAAGTCCACCTTTGCTGGAGGCAGTTGGCTGGCGTCCTGGTCTCTTCAGGTGCTGGTGGAGTCTCCGTGCCCCTTGAGCAGATGATATATGAAGGCTTGGCCTTTTCTCTGAATGATACGCTTGTGTTTTCCAGGATATTCCCAGTACCATCCAGCTGTGCGGGAGAATCAATCCAGCCAACGTGTTTGATTATTTGGGGAAGATCAAGGAAATGCGTTCTAAGGTATGTTACAGTATGAACATTTCAGTACAATGCAAGGACACACCCAAAAATGCTGCAAAACTGCTTTTTTGAAACCTACTGCTAAACTCCCTGCTCAGAGGGACTCTGTTTGAAATTGCACTGTCTTTGCTTGTCTTTGGTCAGGACATTCTTCTGGTGTGTTCAAAATTTTGAGATGCATTCTTGAAAGACAGTTTATTTCGGTAACAAAGTCACCCGTCCTAGAGATTTCTGCCAAAGAGCCAAAGAGTTTTGTGGTCAGGGTGGTGTCCATTGGCCAGTATTCCGGTCTGTTGATATGTTACCAAACAGTGTGATAAAATTCCACCCAGAAAGAGGTTATTTTGAATCAGAAGTAGAACCTGTGTTTCGTGACACATTTTACAAATAAAAAAAACACCTAGCTTTCTGTTCCAGGACATCATTGTGGTGCGCTTCCAACCAAGCCAGGAGAACATGGAGCGCGTGGCCTACATGGACATGTACAACTACCTGAGCACCCGCAAGCGTTGCGGTGTGGTCGGCAACAACACCAAGCTCGTCAAGGACATGTACTTGATCCCTCTACCTGCTGAGAGTCCCCCGCCGAAGATTCTCCTGCCTTTTGAAGGGCCAGGTAAGAGAGAAGTCTTCGTCTTTAAAACATGCAGGGCAGAGGTTCAATTGAACTGCGTTCCATTACCAGTTTGGTTTATTGGCAAGTGACTCTGTCTTCTGCCAGGGAAAAGGGCCCGTCTGAAGCTACTGTCCATGTGGGTAGGGTCTTTTGTTTGCCCTGGTACAGGCACCAGGTAAAAGGAACCTTGGTATTTGGTTTCGGGCCAAAGACGATATGAAACGACAACGATCCATCTAACCAATGAGTTCCTGGTTATGAGCCTGGTGCTTTACCCTTGTTACCGCTGATTTCACACGGCTTACCATTGTTTTTGAAATATAAAATGGAAAGGTTGCTTACCTGGCACTATGTTGGTTTTTCAGGTCTTGAAGAAAGATACGAACGACCTCATCTTCTCATTGGTGTCATCATCCGCCACCGACCTAAATCAACGCCTGGCTCCGAGCTCCAAAAAGAGGCAGAAAAACAAGATTGCGTCCTAGTCGATCCTGCGTGGGGAGAACTTAAAAAGAAATTTCAGGAACAGAAACTTAGGAAGGAAAGCTCACGCTCAAAGGGAAGTTCACGTTCGAAGGAGAAAGAAAAATCAAAAGAGAAGAAAAAACGCGAATCAAAATCTGTTTTGGTGAAGTTTTTAGAGGATGCGAAACCTGGAGCGGATATTGGGTCAGTTGACAATGAAGCAGAAGACCATGGAGCAGACGATACATGTTTTTCCCCGGAGCCTGTAGAGAAGGTTAAGGAGGAAGTGGAGGATGCGTACTCCCCCTCCCAGGAGGTTGAAGACTTGTATCTACCCATGCAGATCCTCACCAAGGAGGAGGATAAAACGCTGCAGGTGCTGGAGGAAAAGTTGGCGGCAGAAGACTTAGAAGAGGAGGAGGAATTTCCAGAGGAGGAGGAATTTCCAGAGAAGGAGGAATTTCCAGAGGAAGAGGAATATCAGGAAGAGGAGAGCATGGAGATTGATGATGACCCAATAGTTGATATTGCAGAGAGCTTTGAAAATGCAGTTGGCCTTGAAAATGCGGAGAGCCTTGAAAATGCAGAGAGACTTGAAATTATAAAGAGCCTTGAAAATGCAGAGCACTTTGAAAATATAGAGAGCTTTGAAAATATAAAGAGCCTTGGAAATGCAGGGAGCCTTGGAAATGCAGAGAGCTTTGAAAATGCAGAGAGCCTTGAACAGAAGCCAACAGTTTTGAAAGATGGTGTTGTTGTTGAGGACCCTGTTGAAAATGTCTCACCACAGGCACTAGAAAGAAATGATGTTGCTATGGAGACACAAGAAGAGGTAGCAGAAGTCTTGGACCATAAGCATGAGGGAGAGCCTGAAGTCACTGACCCGATTCCTGAAGAAGAGTCGGCTGGAAACACTGCACCCGAGGTAGAAAATCCGCTCGATTCATTGACAAGTCGTATTCAAGCGTTCAGTAAGATGTTACAGACTGGAGGATCCTTCATACCTCGGCAGCTCCGTACACAAGCACCTGGTCCAAAACCTGAGTCAAGCCATCCACAGAACATACCAACTCCTACAAGCCGAAAGAATCCGGTTAAAAGGATAAAAACAGAAGCAGTTTCTCTTTACGGTTCTTCACCACTTACTGGTTCCAGTCCAGCCGGAACTCCAAAAGCTGCAACGGATCTAGTTCGAGAGCTAAAACCCAAACCAGCAGTTTCTCTCTACGGGTCATCTCAACCACTTGGTTCCAGTCCAGCACACACTCCAAAAGCTGTATCAAGTCCACTGCCTACCCCTAAGTCTGCATCGCCACTTCTTGGTTCCAGTCCAGCGCACACTCCAAAAGTTATATCAAGTCCACTGCCTACTCCTAAGTCTGCATCGCCACTTCTTGGTTCCAGTCCAGAACGTACTCCAAAAGTTGTATCAAGTCCACTGCCTACCCCTAAGTCTGCATCACCACTTCTTGGTTCCAGTCCAGAACGTGCTCCGAAAGTTGTATCAAGTCCACTGCCTACCCCTAAGTCTGCATCGGAAAGAGTTGCTTCACCACTCGTAGCGCCATCACCGCTTGAGACGAGACAAGTTATGGTTGCAACTCCTCCTCAAGCGCGCGTGAAATCTCCACCTGTTCCAGTCTCTACCCAAGTAACCACTCCTCCTGCAGGTGAAACATCTGAGGTTCGTATTGCTCCAGGCTCTTTGAAACCTTTCTCAGCTGTTTCAGCATTGCCCGCGCCTGCCAGAAAACCTACTGAACCTCTGAAGGATAAAAAGGACCAGAAGATTTCGCCTGAGCCTGCTAAAAAACCCACTGAACCTCGGAAGGATAAGGACAGGAAGGTTTCGCCTGCGCCTTCCAAAAAAACCACTGAACCTCTGAAGGATAGGGACAGGAAGGTTTCGCCTGCACCTCGGAAGGATAAGAAGGGCCAGAAGGTTTTGCCTGAGCCTGCCAAAAAAGTCACTGAACCTTGGAAGGATAAGGACAGGAAGATTTCGCTTGCGCCTTCAAAATCACCCACTGAACCTCCGAAGGATAAGAATGACCAGAAGGTTTTGGCAGCACCTGCCAAAACACCCACTGAACCTCCAAAGGATAAGAAGGACCAGAAGGTTTTGCCAGCACTTGCCAAAACACCCACTGAACCTACAAAGGATATGAAGGACCAGAAGGTTTTGCCAGCACTTGCCAAAACACCCACTGAACCTCTGAAGGATAAGAAGGACCAGAAGGTTTTGCCTGTATCTACCAAAAAACCCACTGAACCTCTGAAGGATAAGAAGGACCAGAAGGTTTTGCCTGTATCTACCAAAAAACCCACAGAACCTCCCAAGGATAAGAAAGACAAGATGGTTTCGCCTGCACCTGCCAAAAAACCAACTGAACCTCCCAAGGATAAGAAGGATCAGTGGGTTTTGCCTGTGCCTGCCAAAAAACCCACTGTGCCTCCCAAGGATAAGAAAGAGAAGATGGTTTCGCCTGCACCTGTCAAAAAATCTACTGAACCTGTCAAGGACCAGAAGGTTTTGCCTGTGCCTGCCAAAAAACTCTCTGAACCTCCCAAGGATAAGAAAGACAAGATGGTTACGCCTGCACCTGTCAAAGAACCCACTGAACCGTTGAAGGATAAGTTGGATAAGGAATCATCAACAACAAGGGCGTTTGAACTTCTTCAGGAAAAGAAAGATAAGGAATTGTCAACAACAAGTGCATTTGAACTTCTTCAGGATAAGAAATCATCAACAACAAGTGCATTTGAACTTCTTCAGGATAAGAAGGATAAGAAATCGTCAACAACAAGTGCATTTGAACTTCTTAAGGATAAGAAATTGTCAACGAGAAATGCATTTTTCCAGTCTTCTTATGCACGGCCTCGCATTCGTTTCCGAGGTGCTCCCTTCCCTTCACCAGTTGAGCCTCCTCTGGTAGAACCAAAGTCTGAATCTCCATCCAAGCCAAAATCATCAACTGCTACCCCAATCTTACCAAAGACCTGGAAGATGACTATGGGAAAAATTTCGCTGCCTACTCCCTCTGAGCGGGAAAGACCTTCTGCAGCGAATAAAAAGTTGGCCAAACCTCCTGTGGAAGTGGCATCACCAGAGGTAATCATTGAAAGATATGGACCGCAGGAAGTGAAAGAATCACAACTGTCTGCTGAAAGTAATGCGTCGCCATCGCCAGAACAGATCGTCCAGCCTCTGTCACTTAATGAGCACATGGCAATCCCGCTTAGTCAGCAGCCTTTACTACCCCAACTGCCAGAACAGGTTGATGCACCCCCGCTTCTGGAACTGCCTGTGGCACCACCTCTTCCGGAGCAGCCTATGGCAATACCTCTTCCGGAAGACCCTGTGGCACCACCTCTTCCGGAGCAGCCTATGGCAATACCTCTTCCGGAAGACCCTGTGGCACCACCTCTTCCGGAGCAGCCTCTGGCAATACCTCTTCCGGAAGACCCTGTGGCACCACCTCTTCCGGAGCAGCCTATGGCCCCACCTCTTCCGGAACAGACAGCACCACCTCTGCCTGCCGAAACAGTTTCACCACCATTGCCAGATCAAGCAGCACCACTGCCACCATTACCGGAACAGATTGTACCACCGCTTCCACCAGGACCGCCCCCGGAGCCGCCACCGATGATGTTCCACCAGCCGCCACCTCCACCACCTCCTCTGCCGACTGGGTTTGTCCTACCTTATCATGCGATGCCTCCACCACCACCACCACCACCACCAGAAGAGAGACAGCCAGGTAGGTTTTATTGTTCTGACTTTCCTCTCACTGTTTGTTAAAAAGTGTCAATCCCAATTGAGTCTGACCTTTGCAGAGATATACAGTAGAACCTCTCTATTAAGGACACCTGCGGGACTGGCAAGTGCTGTCCTTAATAGAGAGGTGTCCTGATTAGAGAGATCAAATTGAATAGAAGCTACTAATTTGGGACCAAAACTAGTGTCCTTAGTAGAGAGTTTGTCCTTAATAGAGAGGTGTCCGCTAAGGGAGGTTCCACTGTAATCGATTGAATTGTTTCTCACGAAGCTGATATGTTCAACTTTGCTTTTGGGAAGTACCATCATCCCAGCCTCTTCGGATAATGTTAATTTGCAAAGTTTTGGCACAAAATTTCATGTTACATAACATTTCGACTTTGACTTCATCTCATTTCAGATTCAATGCTAGTCGATATGGACCTCTCCGAGCCTGAGGACGTAGAGATGGAAATATCCGAATCTCACACTGCACCAACACAAGTGTCGTACGCCCCAAGTACAATTTACGCCCCAAGAATAAGTTATGCCCCAAGTACAAGTTATGCTCCCTTCTCCACTGCTGCAAACTTTCATACCGAAACCGCAGCAGAACCCAGGACTATTCCACAGCCACAGGCTAAGAACACTCCAGAGGAAAGCGAAAATGTTCCATTTTATTATGCAAATGTTCTCGAAGCTAATTCTCGACCTGTGGCCACTAGAGTAGAGTCGCTGAAAACGTTTGCCCAAATGACACCACCTCTGCCGCCTTGTGGTGAGTATCCATCTTCGACTGGAGCGTGGAATGCCGGCCGGAGAATGGGAGGAGGTCAGAGGGAGAGTTATGCACCGTACGGAGAGCCATTTGGTGGTGGTGAAGAGTCGCGGGAACCGAGCGAAGAATCGAATGAATATTATGAAGAGGAAGAAGAGGAAGAATACCAGCAGGAATCCTGGGACCAGGACTATGCTGATTATGAAAAGAAGGAAGAGAAGCCGTACTTCTATGGCTGTAATGCACCAGTTTATTCTGGTCCCACAATGACAAAGTCGGCGCCAACCAAGCGAAGCTATCCAAAAGTTGAGCAGGAGAAACCTATGCCGGAGAAACGGAATCCGCGCTACAGGAGTACGTTGTTTATGCTGCAGAAACAGGAGCAGGCGGAGGAGTTTTATAATCCGAGTCTGGAGAAGAAGGAGGAGGAGGAGGAAGCAGCGGAGATGGAAGAAAAGGACGACAAAACAAAAATGTCGTATCGGCATCGGAAGGAGGAAGAGCCTGGGCTGGTGAAGCATGAAGCCGTTCAAAATGTTACTCAACCTTCAATGCAACGCGATCGCCCGAGACGCCGAAGGCAAAAAGTGTGGCATGATTCGAGTGCCGTGTTCAGTACGGACTTGTATGAGCAGCTTACGCTCGAAGATGATGAGTTCACGAGTGGGGAAGAGGAAGAGGCGGATGAATCCGCAAGTGCTTCTGCTAGCAGTATGCCCGGTCCGGATCTCAGTCAATTTAATGTGCCAGGAATTATTGAAGAGATCTCAAAGAGTGCCAATCCTGTAGAAACTACTGCAAACTATTTAGGGATGATCTCATCCAGTACGAACCCTGATTTACAGAAGGAACTATTGATCGAGTTGACCAAGAAAGTTCGGCAAGAACATGAAGAGCGCACTGCCAGCCCTGTACCAGCAGACAATCAATCAAAAGCAAATGTAAACACACTAGCAGATGTCAAAACAAGTGGGCTGTCGCAGCAACTACTTCAAGGTTCTCAGAGGCCTTTAGATGGGCCACAGAATAAGTACCCTCCTTCAAGTTTTCCAGAATCATTCCCTCCTCGGAATGGTAGTACTTGGAGACCCATGCAACCCGGTCCAAATGTAGAAAACCGTTTTCCAGGACCGCACAGTGTACACCATCTGCCTGTTCAGGGACCTTCGTTCCCTGGACAGCGACCACGACTACCTCATGAAGGAGCAGGTATTAGACCTAGACCCCCAATGCCTGGACAAGAGTCTAGTTTGCAGGGACAAACGCCTGCGTTGACGGGACAGAGGCCTCGATTCCCTTGGCAGGGTCCTTCGTTTCCAGGTCGGGGGCCTGCTCCACCTAGCCATGGTCCTGCCATGCCTGGACAAGTACCTAGGTTTCCTGGACAGTTACCCAACCAGGGATCTGCCATACCGCAACAGGGACTGCCTGGGTCTAGATTTCCTAGTCATCTTGCTACGTTGCGTGGACCAGCACCGATACAACCTGGACAAGTGCCTACATTACATGGACAAGGACCAGTCGCACCTGGTCAAGTACCTCCATTTCGCAGCCATGTACCAACATCTGTCGGGCAACCACCGAATATGTTGTCTGGCCAAGTACCTACATCAATAGGGCATCAACCAATGTTGCCAGGCCAAGTACCTCCATCAGTGGGCAAACCACCTGAATTGCATGACCGAGTACCAACGTCAATAGGCCAACCACAAATGCTGCCTGGCCAAGTTCCAGCATCAGTGGGGCAACAACCAATGCTGCCAGGCCAAGTCCCAATGTCGATAGGCCAACCATCAATGTTGCCCGGCCAATTACCAACATCAATGGGGCAACCACGTTTCGAGCTAGGCCAGGGACCAAGAAATGTGGGGCAACCGCAAATGCTGCCTGGCCAAGTTCCAACGTCAATGGGGCAACCACCAATGTTGCCTGGCCAACTACCTTCATTGAAGGGGCAACCACGTTTCGAGCTTGGCCAGGGACCGCGGCATTTGGGGCATCCGCAAATGCTACCTGGCCAAGTTCCAACGTCATTGGGGCAACCACCAATGTTGCCTGGCCAACTACCTTCATCGAAGGATCAACCACGTTTCGAGCTTGGCCAGGGACCGCGGAATTTGGGGCCACCGCAAATGCTGCCTGGCCAAGTTCCAACGTCAATGGGGCAACCACCAATGTTGCATGGCCAACTACCTTCATCAAGGGGGCAACTACCTTTTGAGCTTGGCCCAGGACCGAGGACAGTAGTTCAACCGCCTAAGTTGGCTGACCAAGTACCTACATCGATGGGACCAGAACGGGATGCCAAATCAGTGGACATAGCACCTGCGTTGCTTGACCGAAGATCTTCATCAGTGGATATAGCCCCTGCCTTGCCTGACCTAGCCCCTACAAGTCTGGATATAGCACCTCCAGTGCCCGAACAGGCACCTACATCAGCTGAAGAACCAATTCTTGGTGGGAAATTACCAATGCTATGTGCTGGTGTGGACCTTACCAATCCACGTCTACAATCGCTGCTGGACAATTTGTCCCTTGAAAAGCTGTCGGAAGTCTTTACACTGAATAAACAGCTCGCTGGAATTGGATCACCAGCAGGTAAGGATGTATCTACACACAGCGACTCTACACATCGAGACTTGTCTTCATTGCAGTCTCGTGGAAGTTCTGTAGCATCTCGGTCCACGCTCTCTGTTTTGAGGCAGTGTTATGATGACCCGACTCCTGACTCGCCAGCAGCACCAAGTCAGCCTGATTACCACGAATCAGATTTCGAGCCCGAGGAACAGCCCGGGTTTGGGCCTGGTGGACCACATCCCGAATTCGACAATCCAAAAGATTTTGATGACCGACAACAGAATTTCCTTCTGGACAGGAAGCGGTTTGATCCCGGACCTGACGGCTATGATGACCAACCGCAGAATAGGTCGAGTTATGACGACAAGAAAAATCTTGGGGGAGAAAGATTCAATCAGGAGGGTGACGTAGATTTACGGGGAGAGGTGCGACAAGAGGAGGAAGAAAACTCGGATGCAGTGCGAGTGAGAAAATATTTCAGTTCATTCGAACAACAGAAAGCTCTGACAGATCATGGGGAGAGGGGGTTCCTCCCAGAATGGGAAGAAAGGCCAGCGTCTGTCTTTGAAAGTGACAGGAGACAGGAGGGCTTCGATTTTGATTTGGGAGACCGTGACTTAGATCTGAGAGGTGGTGATTTTGATGACCGACGCCATGGTTTTGAGATGGAGCACCGTGATATGGAGTCTAGGGGTCAGGAAAACGAAGATAGAGGCCGAGAATTTGATAGGAGGGGTCGAGATTTTGATCCCAGAGGTGGGGAGATTGATGATGGAGCAGGTGACTTTGATGCTGGTGGTCTTGCATTTGATTCTAGAGGAAGGCTGGTTGAGGAGGGGGACCTGGATCTTGACTTAAGGCACAGAGGATTTGACAATCATGATCGTGATATTGATTTGAGAAGCGGAGAATTTATTTCGAGAGGTTTTGACATTGAACCAAGATGGCGCGATTTTGATTTTAGAGGCCGTGAATTCAATGAGAGGGATCGGGGATTTGATCCGAGGGGCAGGGACTTGGATTTTAGAAGTCGGGATGTTGATTCTAGAGGTCGAGATTTAGATGCTATCGGTCGACGACTATCAAGGGATTTTCCAGATAGAATACATGATGAGCCTTTGCGTGATTTCCGAGATGATCGATTCGGTCCTGGGAGGGATTGGAGGAAGCATGGAGTGCCTCCTCGGAGGCATGAATTCGAACGCGACAATTTTCATCACGAGCTTCCTGGAAGGGGTCGAGATCCGTTTGCGCAGGATTTCCCGACCGAATCTCGGGACCGTTTCGGCCGAGATCGTGGTCCAGTTCTGGAATGGGAGAGACGAGCTGGTGAGGAAGTGTACCGTGATGGTCGAAACATGTTGACTCGTGAAGAAAGGTTTGCATCAGGTCTGCCTGAGTTTCATCGACCTGATTTACGAGAACGATCGTTTGATGCGGAGGGACTTGGCCATCGGGGACTGGCACATCATGTAGATGTTCCACCTCCAAGGCAGGAGAGACTGGGAGTTACAACGGAGCCACCAAAACCACGTAGCATCCTTAAAAAGAGAACTGAGGATCCCAAGCCTCCTGTTAGTATACTGAAACCACAGGGTATCCTGAAAAATAAAAGACCTGCACCATCCGCTGTAGGTGATGGTGTCAAATCTGACTCTAAGTCAAATCAAAGGTTTGACAAAACGGATCTGAATATGAACTCTGGTCAAACGAAATCTGTAGCTGTTCTTGACCATGAAAATGAATTTAAGAAACTAGAACTTGAAATTATGCAACTTCAAGATGATCATAAGAGGCCAGAATGGAAGACAAATGTACCTGAACGTAAACACAATGAACAGAAGCAGACGCATCCATCTAGAAAACCAGTGGCTTTTGATTTCAAGAAGTCGTCTGCATCTGTTCAGAAGAAAGTCCAACTTGATTTCGATTTTTATGATGAGAGTCTCGAGACGAATGAAGTGGATAATACGACTAGTAAGATGGAAAATAAGGAACCGGTGAAGGAAAAAGTTGTGTGTGATAGTGTCGTGAAATTGACAAAGGAAAGTCCTCAGGTATCTTCGCCTAGTCAGCCTGCACCGACAGCTGGTAAGAAACGACCGATGACGAGCGGGCAGGATTTGCTTATGGAACGTGATAGTAAAGTGCGGAAAGAGGATAAGATTGTATCAGAAAACGGTGCTAAGACTGATGTTACTGACAAGCCCTCTGGTGGTGATAATTCGAAACAGTCCAATACCTCGAAACCAGAAAGTATGCCAGGCGTTGGTCCGCCGCAGGATACGGGTCAAGTTGGTGAGAAATTGAACCTGACTGTGAAAGTTGAAAAACCTGCATCAGAAACTGTTACCAAACTGGATGTGAAAGATACTGTTGGTAATTCGGGTTCCAAGCGTGATTTAGAAGCTGATGGTAACGAAGCTGAAGCAAAAAAGGTAAAAATCGAGAGTGACGTTGAGAAACCTGTTCCAAAGAACTACGCTTTGGAGTTTTCTCAGTCTAAGGTTGTCAATATTGCCACAAAAATCGACAGTCAGAAATCCGACATTTCAAAAGGTGATTCAAAATCGGAATCTAAAGTGGCAAAAATTGCTACAAAAGTCAACAGCCCGAAATCCGAGACCTCGAAAGGTGGAATGGGGGATATGTCCAATCAGTTGACAGATATGGCAGATTCTCTTATGCGCAATGTCGGACAGTCATCAGTTGTGAAACCCTTATTAGGCGAGAAACCCTTACTAGGCGTAAAACCCCTGTTGGGAACAAAACCCTTGTTAGGCACAAAACCCTTGTTAGGCACAAAACCCTTGTTAGGTGATGAACCCAGTCCGTTGGCTGATATGGCTGATACACTGATGCGCAACGTGGGGCAGCCTGGTGGCAAGTCTTTGTACGATGACGGGCCAAGTTTCAGGGGAAGAGGACAAGGATACCAGCGTGGTGCTCCCCCTAGCCGTCCAGGTCGCGGCAGGTCACAACCGTGGACTAATCGTGGTGCCAAGAACACAGGTAATCCTTCCAAGCGTGGGGGGAACATGCCATCTACCCGTGGCAGTGGCCGTTATTCACCTCGTAGTTTCATTGAGGATGGTACAAATCAACCTGGGTTCGCTGGACCAGAATTGGACCCACCCGGTTTCCGAGACGGACCTCCAAGCAATTTTACAGGTAGTTCTCCTTTCTCTGGGCATGGAAGGGGTATGCCACCATTCTCGCGCGGTACTAATCAGCCTGCAAGGGGACATTTCCCACGGGCGCACCAAGGTAACATGGGAGGGGCTATGGAAATGGCGAGGGCAATGAGGACTTCTAGCTCCGGCGCAAAGTACGACAAATTCGGACGTCCGATGAAGGATACAGAGACAAACATTCCTGAGCCTCCTCATAAATGGCTCCAGCAGCAGCAGCCTGGTTTTGTGCGTGGGAGAAGTCGAGGCAGGTTCGGTTGGTAGCCAAACGTTTTCTCTTAAAGGAGGTGTAGCTCGAGTTGACTGCTATTTGGCCGGCACTGGTTAGAGTTCTCAGTGGATTGAGGGTTTCTATGCTTATACATGAAGGGCCAACAAATAAATTGTACGAAAGCAAGATTGTTGAGAGTGCCCCCATTTTCTCATTCATCACATGTTCTTGCTCTACTTCTCCTCAAAAGAGAGATCACAACTGTGAAACTTTCTTTTATTTTATTAAAATTCAATCATGGAGGGGAAAATATCTGTAACTTACAAGCAACTTATGCAAAACCCTGCACATAGGTTTCTCCGACTGCCATCTGTTTAAGTTTGGTGTGAGCTTTGCGCGACTTGCGTGCATCTTTGGCACAGTTTGTTCCGCATATGATACAAAGAAACATCAAGACCATAGGGATACTTTGGTATGTCAGTTGTGACTTGGACTGTATTTCCCAAATTACAGTGCCAGTCTTAAAAAAATATTAATCAATTGCGTTTGATTTTATGATTGAAAGCGAGTGTACTTGCTTAAATTTTGGTGCCGAAGTTTGGAATTTTGGTAGGCTTGTGGAAAAAATATCCGGGTGAAATCTAACAATTGATGCAATGATTATTAGTGCATTTTGGTTTTTTGTGTGGTGGGCAGAATCATGAATCTGATGCATTTCTTTTTCGTGTGTGCAGTATTTAGGTTCGGGAAACAATCACAAGTACTTGTAGTTTTGTTTTTTTGCTTGTTTGAAATTGAATTTGTTTGCTTAGTGTTGTGATGATGCAAAGAGTGGGAAGATATCCCATGTATACTGCAACCTGTCAAAAAATTTCCCAAGCCTTTGAACTTCAAGGGATTTGCGAATAACCTCAATTTGTGAAATCATGCAAGTTATTTTCATTGGAAAAACTGAAAGAAACTTTGTGGTCCGCCAAAATTAAAATCATGAAAATTGTAATTTTATTTTTTTTCCCGCAAATAGCAAAAATCACTTGCCACAAACATTTTCTGGTTTACAGTATTTTGACGTGACTGTGTTCGGATCCTAGTTCTTCAGTAATCCTTTTATGTCATGCTGGTTATGGTGATATTCGGTGGTCACTCTTGGTCCCCTAACATTGCCACAAAAGTCTACAAGGCCTGTACGATGTGTTTTGTTAATACAAGTAGTCAGTCATATTTTTGAGGGGTATTTTCATGTTTTGTTGGTAGCCTTATTAAAGTGAGATCTTGAAGGAATAATTTTTATTTCACATATTTAACCAGATTAATATTAATGAAAAATCTGGAATCCATGTCCTGAACTAGAGTTCTCCTTTCTGAGTCGGGAATAGATTTACGGGCCTTTCTTTTGTGACTTAATTTAAATAAGGGGTGTAAGGAGTGCATTACACCCCTCTAAAATCGGTTTGAGAAAAGAATCTGGCACAGTGTATGTGTCATATTTATTCTTTGGGCGTTGTTGATTTGCGAGTCTTTGGGCATTTTGTGGTCAGAATCTGGTAAGGGGTCATTCATAAGGTATGTACATATCAAACTGGGGATTTTGAGACGCCCCCTCCCCCTGTCCGCACATGTTGGGGCAAGTGTACAAGTGTACACATTTTCTCCAAAATTCCTAGATGACCCCCTCCTCTCTTCAGTGCATACAAACTATGGGTGGCCCCCCCAATGTAGTATTCTTTTAGAACTTCAATGGCTGGCACAAATGGACAGGAAGTCTGTTGTGAAATGTGCCTAAATGTGTTATCTTTTGTTTTTACATTTCTTTCCATATCCCGATTGAAGTTATTGGTACTAGTTGATTTATTCACTGTGAAAAAACGTACAGGTTAAACATCAGATGATTCCAATCAAAAAGATTCCTTCCTTCACAGCGGGCGGAACCAAAAACAAATTTGTTAAACGCGTTCAATTTCCCCAACAACCTACCCACTGGACAGAATAACCTCAAAATGGAATTGCCTGTTTAAAAATACGTGGAAATATAGCCTGTACGTTTGTTTTGACAGTATGGTTGTTTATCCTGATCATGAGACTCTGCACAGTAGACACGCATACAAAGCTATATTACGAACCCAAAAATTATTTTGTCCAGTGGTCATACCCGCTGCACAAGCGTACAGTGGACACAGAAGGGAAATGTGGTCCAATGACAATATTTTGGGAGTTTTTAGGGTGAAAAAGGTCACATTTTAATGCCACTAATGTGTAGCCAATACAAAAATGTGGCATTGGCCTTTTTTCCAAGTGCCAGTGGCACTGAATGCTTCTTGCTTCTCCACAATGGGACCTGCCGGGCAAAAGTATTCTGAGTGAAGTGTTCTAGTTTTCGTTCTAGTTCTGCAATATAGCATTGTATGCCTTTCCACGCGAGTAGGGGCTGTCCACAAAAAGAACATTATCAAGTACATATTTGTCATTGTGTTCTTGGGAAGGTGTCACAGTAGTCTTACTTTGCTACTGGAAAAAAAACTGCAGCATAATTTATTTGAGGTTTCCTACTTTTTCCGCAAAACCTAAAGGGACATCATGGGTATGAGATATGTTGGTTTTTCATTAAAAACTGGCTTCCAGCAGGACCACAATGTCGCCAAACAGGATTGTTGAAAAATCGTTGAACTGCAATAAACAATGCATTTTAACAGTGTGTAACCATAGGCCTGCCTGAAATTCACAAGCCATGTCCAAAACTGCCGCAAATTGTTATCAGAGAATAGCATCAATGTACTACGAGGCAGCGCATGGCGTCAAGTTGGCACATTATCCTCTGGGCCAGGTAAATCACGTGCCCAAGTTGTCCCTTTTTCTGTGTTTCTATTTTGCGGATCTACAAGAGCTATCATGCATAATGTATGGGCAGTGTTAAATTTTTCACATTGCGTATCTCGTCGGACCACAATTGGGGAACTACACGAGCTGTTATTCATAATGTACGGGTCGTGTTAAATTTTTCACATTGCGTATCTCGTCAGACCACAATTGCAAAACTACAAGAGCTATCATGCATGGACTGTGTTAAATTGTGCACATTTGCATATCTCGTCAGTTATTGCGCGGAACTACA
The DNA here is from genome assembly GCF_910592395.1 of Lineus longissimus. Taxonomy (NCBI): domain Eukaryota; kingdom Metazoa; phylum Nemertea; class Pilidiophora; order Heteronemertea; family Lineidae; genus Lineus; species Lineus longissimus. The sequence continues at coordinate 4,211,088 of NC_088326.1, forward strand.
AGAGCTGTTATGCACAATGTATGGACAGTGTTAAATTTTTCACATTGCGTATCTCGTCAGACCACAATTGCAAAACTACAAGAGCTGTCATGCAAAATGTATGGACTGTGTTAAATTTTTCACATTTGCGTATCTCCTCAGACCACAATTGCAAAACTACAGGAGCTGTCATGCATAATGTATGGACAGTGTTAAATTTTTCACATTTGCGTATCTCCTCAGACCACAATTGCAAAACTACAAGAGCTGTCATGCAAAATGTATGGACTGTGTTAAATTTTTCACTATGCGTATCTCGTCAGTTATTGCAAAACTACAAGAGCTGTCATGCATAATGTATGGACAGTGTAAAATTTTTCACATTGCGTATCTCGTCCGACCACAATTGCAAAACTACAAGAGCTGTAATGCATAATGTATGGACTGTGTTAAATTGTGCACATTTGCGTATCTCGTCAGTTATTGCGGAACTACAAGAGCTGTTATGCATAATGTATGGACAGTGTTAAATTTTGCACAATAGCGGATCTCGCCGGACCACAAAGAAAAAATGCGTGCAGAAGCTTTCCGAGATGTGGTACCTTGTGGGTGGCCCCTTGTGCGGTAAATTTTAGTTGTTAGTAGAATAGATCGTGCACTGTTATAGGTCAGACCTTTGCTCTGATAAAACTGTTGTAAATATTCCTTCCTAAGGGAAATAAAAATTTGATTCATTATAAAGTACCCTTTTTGGCTTGCTTACTGTGGATGTCCCAGGAATGATACTGTGGTGCTTGCTTTCCTAGAAAGTGTACGCACACATTGGAACATTTGTTCCTATACACCTTTGGATGTGTCGGTCTGCATCGGAGATGTACTGCCCTATCACAATCAATCCTCGATGAGACCTTGTTACATCAATTCTCTAAGAGCCACCATCACAATCTGTCCTGGATGAGACAAGAGGGAATTTTTCGAAAATCCCCCGAAAAGCCTATCCCCATTGTTCGACATTCTTACAACTATGTCGAAGAAAGGAATAGCCGTTTGTGAAAACTCCCTATTATCGCATATATTCTATTAAGAGACGCTGGCACAATCAGTACTGAAACACTTGTCCGTTACATCTACTCCCTGAAGAAGGACTATCACAATGCATCCTGGATGAGACACTGGGTGATATGAATAAAGACTAGCAAATGCTTTTATCTAAATCTCCATGTACATTTACACTAGGCCTTCCTGTACAAAACCGGAGTAAAAGCATTTGCTAGTCTTTATTCATATCACCCAATGTCACGATCAGTCCTAGATGAGACGCTGTCACACCTATTCCCTGAAGAACAACTCCCACAATCAGTCCTCGATGAGACACTCTCATCGTTTCCTCAAAGATCAACTGACTCTGGCTTGAATGACCAATTCCCTAAAATCCGTCCTCGATGAGAAACTGTCACAATCAGTCCTAGATGAGACACTCTCATCGTTTCCTCAAAGATAAACTGACTCTGGCTTGAATGACCATTTCCCTAAAATCCGTCCTCAATGAGAAACTGTCACAATCAGTCCTCGATGAGACACTCTCATCGTTTCCTCAAAGATAAACTGACTCTGGCTTGAATGACCAATTCCCTAAAATCCGTCCTCGATGAGGAACTGTCACAATCAGTCCTAGATGAGACGCTGTCACACCTATTCCCTGAAGAAAAACTCTCACAATCAGTCCTCGATGAGACACTGTCACATCGTTTCCTCGAAAATAAACTGATTCAGGCTTGAATGACCAATTCCCTTTAATCAGTCCTAGATGAGAAACTGTTACAATCAGTCTTGGATGAGACACTGTCACGATCAGTCTTGGATGAGACACTGGGTGATATGAATAAAGGCTAGCAAATGCTTTTACTTCAATTTTGTACAGAAAGGCCAAGTGTAAATGTACATGGAGTTTTAGATAAAAGCATTTACTACTCTTTATTCATATCACCCATTGTCACATCGTTTCCTCGAAAATAAACTGAGTCAGGCTTGAATGACCAATTCCCTAAAATCAGTCCTCGATGAGACACTGTCACAATCAGTCCTAGATGAGACACTGTCACGATCAGTCCTAGATGAGACGCTGTCACACCTATTCCCTGAAGAAAAACTCTCACAACCAGTCTTGGATGAGACGCTGTCACATCGTTTCCTCGAAAATAAACTGAGTCAGGCTTGAATGACCAATTCCCTAAAATCAGTCCCAGATGAGACACTGTCACGATCAGTCCTGGATGAGATACTGTCACATCTTGTGTTCCCTAAAAGAGTCGCTATCTGAGTCTGGTTTAAATGCGACGCTGTCACATCTATTCCATGAACAGCAACAGACATTGGACAATTGGACATTGAGCTGCACGAGACACAGATCGTAAAGACAGGTGGTGCTTCACCTGCCATTGGTTGTGAGAGACAATGTACTGTACATCATGCGCCACCAGCTACAGGCTGTGGTGTAAGCAGTGGTGTAGTCCCTTGTCGTTCTAAACAAGCGGCCGGTGTAACAGGAGGAGTTGTCCCTGTCTTTCACGAATTTGTCTCCTGTCGTTCGCAACCACTGGCTGGTGTAGCAGGAGGTGTAGTCCCCTGTTTTTCACAGCCAACGGACTGGCGTAGCAAGAGGAATATTTCTCTGTCTTTTGCATTTTTCGGCTGGTGAGCAGGCGAAATATAATCCCATGTTTTTCGCAATTTGCGACTGGTTAAGCAGGAGGAATAGTTCACGGTTTTATTTCACAGATTGGTCTACGAGATATAGTCCCCTGTTTCACAACGAGTGGCTGGTGTCTTTCATAACTTGGTCCCCTGACGTTCACAACCGGTGGCTGGTGTAGCAGGCGGTATAGTCTCCCGTTTTTCACAGCCTACGGACTGGTGAAGCAAGAGGAATACAATGTCCGATGTCCTTCAATTTGTGACTGGTGTAGCAGGAGGAAAAGTCCCCGATCTTTTACATATTGGTCCACTGACTCTCATAACATGTGTAGGAAGACCCACTGTCACATCGATTCCCTTAGAACCCAGTTGCAATTAGTACTACGTGACATTGTTACGTATATGCCCCGAAGAAACACTGTCACAATCAGTCCTTGATATAAAAAGGTTACATCGATTTTCTGAAGAACAATTGTTAAAACAACTCTTCGATGAGACATTGTCACATCTATTCCCTGAAGACACACCGACGTCACAATCTCTCCTATATGAGATATTCACACATCTAGGCCCGAAGACACAGCGTCGTCACAATCAGCCGTAGATGAGACATTGGGTGATATGAATAAAGACTAGCACATGCTTTGACTTCAATTTTCTACAGAAAGGCCTTGTGTAAATGTACATAGAATCTTAGATAAAGCATTTGCTAGTCTTTATTCATATCGCCCCTAGGGTAGAGCTTACTATTCTCCAAACAAGGGGGACAACTGGTGCCTACTTACATGTAGATGAGACACTGTTGCATCCATTCCTGGAAGAGCCACTCTCACATTGATTCCCTTAGAACCCAGCCGCAATTAGTCCTACGAGACATTGTTACATTCATGCCCCAAAGAAACACTGTCACAATCAGTCCTTGATACGAAACGATTACATCGATTTCCTGAAGAACTCTTTTATGAGACATTGTCACATCTATTTCCCGAAGACACACCAACATCTCAATCTGTCTTAGATGAGACATTCACACATCTAGTCTATGAACACCCAGTGATGTCACAATCAGTTCTAGATGAGACAATGGGTGATATGAATAGAGTAGTAAATGCTTTTATCTATAACTCCATGTACATTTACACTAGGCCTTTCTGTACAAAATTGAAGTAAAAGCATTTGCTAGCCTTTATTCATATCACCCAATCAGCTGAAGACATCAAACAATAGAGTATTCTCCAAAGAAGGGATGCCATTGGTTCACAAGCAGATTATAGTAGCATTTGTTTGTAGTGCTGATCACTGGTCATGTCTGGTTAGTGATAACAGTTGCTCAATGATTTCAATCTCTAACACTGATCCCCCAACAAGATGTGCTGCCCACGACACAACAAACAACTCAACAGACGAATATTTCGACATGTTCTTTATTATACAATAAGTTAAGACAATAACAAATTATCATTTTGGTACTATTACAATGTACTTGTATACAAAATGTTGCTTCAATATCTATGAAAAGAAAGCGTGTTGGAAGAACTGAAAGAAAGGGATGGAAATCATCACAGTAGAAATAATTTTAAATCAGGCATTTGGCTAGGCGTCAGCTGGGTTGTCGCGTTCCTTTTCTTTGTCCTTTTTATGTTTGTGTTTCTTGTGGCGTTTGTGATGCGACTCCTTGTAACTGGACGGCTCCCTGAAAGACAGGATTGTCATAAATTCATTGGGTGATATGAATAAAGATTAGCAAATGCTTTTATCTAAATCTCCATGTACATTTACACAGGCCTTCCTGTACAAAACCGAAGTAAAAGCATTTGCTAGTCTGTATTCATATCACCCATTAGGTGATGTCGAGCTACTTGGGCTGCAAAAATTACTTCCGACTTTGATGAGTCTGGCACCTACATGTACCCTTCCACAGCAGCTAAATTGAGTTGGTGGCAAAATCATAATAATGATAATACAGGACTCGAGATGACCCCCGAAAAGTGTCTTTCGAAGTATGAAACTTGGCCCAGGACCCTCATGTTTGAAAACGTTAACTTAGAAATCTGTCACAGGATTCCTCAGATTTTGTCAAGACTTTAGTTTGACTCCCAAGTGAGAAAGTCTAGTTTGAGACCTGAGACCTTTTTACTGTATTATCTACTGTCTCAAAGCGCTTCACAATCGCAAACATTGGAGAATAGAGAGGTTACGATTATTTTCCGATTCCAACTTTACTTTGAGAATGAATTACAGTCATCACGAGACGCCTTCAATTGAACTGATTAGAAGAACGAGCACTCTCATGAACCAGCTTTACTTGAATATCAAAACATTTTAATTGGAAGCACGCATAAGCTGCAAATAATGAAATCCTATTTCAAGCCGGGAGCGGTGGCCTCGGACTTGAAATATGACTCAATGGGTGATATGAATAAAGACTAGCAAATGCTTTTACTTCAATTTTGTACAGAAAGGCCTAGTGTAAATGTACATGGAGTTATAGATAAAAGCATTTGCTAGTCTTTATTCATATCACCCATTATTTCCGCCTTTGGCTAAGGTCTGGAACGGAATTTCAATTGTCTGACAATGTAACCACCACATTACCTAAAACTGAACTCAATTTTCTTACCTGTCAAGAGATCTAGACCTACTCCTCTTCCTCTTGTGCTTTTTGTGATGACTCCCCTCGCCATCATCCCGCCTGTTGCTCCTCTCCTCGCCCTCTCGACTGCTCCGTTCGTCACGCTGTGACCCCTCATGAGACCCGCCCTCTCGGGAACCACCAGCAGCGGGAGCAGACGCCGTTGGCTCTCCTACTTCATCTTGGATTATCCTCTCTAACACCTCCATCTGATTGTTGATTACTTCACGAATAATCTGGAAATATATTTTGCTTGACCATGAAGTTTTACAAAATTTCGACAGAAATAGCAGTTATTCTTGATGAGGTACAACACATGTTGACGTACAGTAGAACCTCTCTATTAAGGACACCCTTGTGACTGACAAGTGCTGTCCTTAATAGAGAGGTGTCCTGATTAGGTCAAATTGAATGGAAACAACCACTTTGGGAACAAAACTAGTGTCCTTAATAGAGAGGTGTCCGCTAAGGGAGGTGCCACTGTATTAATGGAGGGTGTCAAAATAAACCTGCACTGTATTACAATCACACCTCACCGACCCTATGCTCAGGGCCCAGAAGGAAACCTTACCTCAGTGTGAGACTTGCTAGTAATGTGCACATTCTTGGCACGGTACGTCTGTCGCCGTCGCCTCTGGTCTCTCTTCTCAGCCAGCTGCTCAACAAATGACTTATTCTTGTTGTCACTCTCTGAAATAATACACATTTATTAGTATGTATTCATTAATTGCCAGTTCCTTTCTCTTTAACATGCTTTTTAATTTTGATTTGTGTTTTTACTTATATCACTAACGTTGCTCTTCTGACCAGATGTCGGTGCACACTCAATCACTTGCTCCTGCAACTTGGTAGAGCACACTCAATCATTACTATCAGGTCGGGAGGCAATGCTGCTAGTTAAAAGTCACGGCATACGAATGTGGAAAGTTTCTGTCCATGGAAGATACAATATCCAATTTCACCAATAAATCAACAGAAATATTAAGTATGTCCAGATAACCCATTTAACAATCCCAAATTTTAGGAGAGAACTTTGTGAATTTAATAAATTAGAAAACACACCTTCCTTCTTCTTCTCCCAGCCTTTGCGGTCGAGGAAAAACAACTCGTCGTCAACTGTGCTCTCGACCTGCTCCCTCTCCCTGGACTTGGCCACCACTTGATCATAGACAGCTAGCCTGACATCTGGCGGGTGTAAATGGAGGTCTGGGGGTTGTGGACCGGCGGTGGAGGTAGGATGCCTTTTAGGCAAGAACTGCGTGATGTCATCTGGAATGGGAGCAGAGATAATTTTAAAGGTGGACTATAGGCAGGAGGAGAGGAGCTAATTTGGCCCTCATCGCCAGTAATTTATTGAAAACTTATTTGCTTACCTGCATAATTTTGCCAGTAATTTTTTGAAAACTTATTTGCTTACCTGCACCAAACACCAACCTCCCAGCAGCCATCTGATTGTAAATTTTCCGCTCCAGCATTTCCTTCTGGAAAAATTCAAGATACATGTAATCAAAACTCTGGCCGCGATAGAGAATTAGCTTATTCAACCCAGTGGTCAAGAGGGGAAGAAAAGAAGGAACCTGTGCCGACATCCCGTCAAAAAGTCAACCCATCCTGATGAGCAGGAAAATCAAGTCTTCTTGTTATTCAGCGTTTGCCCTGCACTTTTGAAGTTCTCCTCAAAGGAGTATTTCTCCTCGAAGACGGCCTAGGAATTTTAGTGTGCCACTATGGTTAGGCACCAATTAGGTTTTAGTTGGCCAAGCAATTGCATTTTTTACCAAGAGATCAATGACTACTTACTGCCTCCTCCCTTGTCAAGTTCTGCCTCCTCAACTCGCAGTACTTGTTGTGCCGACTCTTTATTGATTCAGGAACAAAATGATTGCCATCGATTTGACATTGGAGAAGATCGGGCGCCTGCAAGTACAAAATGGAACTCCAAGTCAAAGTAGTATTTCAATGGGTGCTGGCGCAACGCACCCAATGACCCACCTGACTCAGGCCCTGTCAATCCCCTAAACATTTTCCTTTGGACATGTTGAATGGAGCAGATGAGTAAAACCTTCCATGATTAAAAATAACATTCATATTTTACTACAAGGAGAGATTCAACTCTCCAGATTTAACACACGGAAATGAAAAGCAAGTCTCCTGCAATTTTCAAACGTAAAAAGAGCACGCATCTTTTGCTTTGTTCGACATACCTCCATCAGCTCATCTTTCTCCCAGCCAATCAGTTCCAGGATTTCACTGAGGTGCTGTGTCGACTTTTCAATTGAATTTTCCAGTCTTTCCAAGAACTCCAACTTCTCTGGGTTGTCCATTATTTCTTTGCTTCAACTTTAGCAGCTCTATCTGTAACCAGAAATTCGAAAGGTTTTCATATCTATGACATGACAAAGAATAATAAGTACTATTTTCTAACCAGGCTAAATCTCTGTGGTGGCCAAACATGGTGATGGCCTGGACTCGGGAGCCAGGCTGACAAAGATGTAGGCCTGGTTATACTTACAAGCTCCTTTCCCTTCCAGAAAATGGCGAATTATCGTGGTTAACGTTGCGAAATATTGTATCGCCACGTCGGGTCGTAAGAAGTCATCATTTCATAAATGGCAGATACAATAGGCCTATCGCACAACGTTACATACATAATATAGGCCTAGGCATGAGGCCTATCAATCATACTCGATACTGTCACAACTGCGCCCCCTTGCCTAGCTGGTGAATAATATACTTTTTTAAAGTTGACATGAAAGAAGACAACTATGAAGTACCGCTATTCCATAGTATTTTTCGACAACACTTATACAATATGTATGAGTGTTCGTGTGATTTTTATTGACAAATAGAGTGGTAGAGGTGAATTTTAGTGGAGAAAAAAAACTTACTTCACATTTCAAATTCGGCATGAACCTACTGTCTAATTTCGACGCGTGGGGTGGGTCAACCCCGACGTCAGGTGCACTAAGTTACAATTATTGTTCTTGAAACGCGGCTTTTCAATTCTTTCTGAGTACATTTTCTTCCCACGATATATCTTATACAATACTTCTTAATTATTTTACTCTACATCAGCAATTAAAATAGTTATTCTTGAAAAACAATGAAAAAGATCATTAAAGCAAAATTCCTGGATACGAGGTTGTGTGCGGCTTTTATTTACCCGAGTAAGTCGACCCGAGTAAACTGCGATGTCAAAAAATGGCGACTGAAATTTGACAGCGCCTCCAGGATTTTATTTATATTTCCCACATTTGATTGCTAAATAAGGTGTTTTTGACAAGTTTGAATTCTTCGGAGGGTAAGTTTTCGACTTTTTCTACTCATTTCCTGTACTGAAGTAAGAATATCATTGTGTATTATGGTTTGGTAGGCATTTTAAATTGCCGGCCAACTTTGTATCTTTTTCAGGACAATTCTAGTGCAATAACATGTGTATTGCATGCACACCGTGGAAGTCGTCCGACAATTAGTAGTGTTAATTATGTTTTTTACAGGATGTCCCAACAATAATGCCCCTCGATCCTAGACACTAACTTTTAGATTAGAAGTATTTTTTAGGTTAATTGTGGGTTTGTCAACAAGCCCAAAATTGGGAACGAGTTTACAATCCCCGTTAACGATCCAAAAAATGTCATCGGATGACTAAAGTCCAAAGAAGCGCCACTTTTCAACGACAATGGTGAATGGATTTATACCTGTTGAATGCGATCAAACTCCGTCATTTCCGATCGATCGGGGATTGTAAACTTTAACCCAAAATTGTTTTCCGCTTTCCAGGGCATGTGGCAACAATTTATGTGCCCCCAGTGGTTTTTACTTGTTTGGGCATTTACGAAAGGCGCAAGCCTATATCACTATCAGAAATACAGAAAAATCAAGTGAAGTGGCCTTGACTGGGATTCAAACCACAGATCTACAGTTTGCCATGCTCTTGCAAATTGAGCTATTGAGGTTCCATGATTAAACGCTCCTGGGGTAGAAGTCTGTTGAAGACAAAAAAACACATACCCGAGGTAGGCCTTGATGATACTTGAATCTATTTTTTTGTGGGATACTTTCTATGATTTAAAAGTGGTGATAAAATATTGAGTGGATTCTCTTACTCAGACTAGCAGCAGTTGATACCATTTAACCCAAGCAGTGGTTACATGTATATATTAAGTATCTATGTCCTGTCCTTTGGTAATTCTTGGTAATTCTAATTCTTGGTTACATCACCAGTAGCATAATCTAATTTGTATCCTGAGATTCCGTTTTTTCACTCCTTTGTCATTACTTCTACAGGCAAATACTGAAATAGCGGGAGTCGGAGTATATTGAAGATCTCTTGTTATATGAGGATGATTTTTATGTGGAGCCTTGGGAGAATCAAGTATATCTATGTAATGCTTTGAGCTCATTGATTGTACATATATGGGGTGATAGGCCAGATTAATACTGCCTCTATAATACACTCACTGGGTCACTGGTACTCAGACTGATTGTTTCCAGTAAATAGAGTAGCTCAGTAGGCCTGTCCGTCATGGAATATTTCAGTGCCTTGCCTATAACTATGTAAAATTGTGCGTAAGGACATATGCACCTTTGGTAACAATGCATACAGTGTTTACACAACAAAGCCTAATCCATGTTGGATGACCTTCATGTCCTGAATAACGACCTCACGTTGTCCAACACTGGCGATTGATTGGCTTGATAATGGGGTGTGTACAGAGGTGTGTGTGGCATTGGCAGCCAATCGGAATCGTTCTGGCTCTGTGCCAGTAGGTCTTGCGGTTACTGGTCTAGTTATCACACTGGTGTTTATTGTAGTGTAGTTGAGTTATCACGTTACCTGAGTGCTTGTAATATTAGTATCACCTTGCATATACCCTTGACTTTCGTCAGAGAAATCGGTAGAAGAAAGATATTCTCTCATCTTGGTGAGTTAGCCGTATTTTCTGTGGGAAGTTCTGTCATGGTTTGATGAGTGTGTAACTAGGTGTCAGTGATAATCCGTGGTAATCATCATCAATCCAGGCCTCTGGCTTAGACACTGCCAGTCTCTGGTTGCCCTTCAGTATTGTCTCTTTCACTTGACAAAAGGCAAACATGACCTTCCTCATTTCCTCCTTATCAAATGATGCTTGATGCCCTCTGATTTTGGTATGTCAGTGATTACAAGGCAAAGTTCAAAGAGTTTTATATATTTCTATTCTAGTATTCTAGTTTCTTTCAGTCACACACTAAAGACTTATATCAGTTATATCAATCGTACTGCATTTCTACCTCGGTGCCCATTTTATATAAGCACTTACGGTAATCAGGCGAAATGCCCTTTGAAGGTAGATTTTGTCTTCCCCTCAAAATCCTAAAGTGCATGATCATGGTACTGGTAGCTCTTTCAAAATTACCCTCTTATAGGTTGTCACGGAGTGTCTGTTGGTGGTTGTGATGTTGGTTAAAAACGGTTTGATTTTTCAAGTCAGTGCTTTGCTTTAACTACACATACACGAAATATATTACTAATAACTAATTCTTAAAATCTTTCAATGTGATTTTTTTTTCAGTGACGCTTTTTTAGCAGTCACCCTTTAGAAATACTCAGATCTGGCTGCAGTTTGTTGTGTGACGTCATTGCCGTTACCTCCTGGCAAATCATTTTAGTCTGCTTCTTAGCCAAAGTCAGAGAGATTGGAGAGCCATCTTCTTCAAGTGCAGTGTGGACATTGTAACAATACAAGTATGATGTCAGATGTAGACATCATCAGTTTTGTTGCTTAGGTCAACATCTTAGGCATTTAAAAATGTTCTAATGTTGATAAAAGCTGTATACAGCCTACATGTATACGAACACTGCGGGAACTCAATGTTCTCATCTTTACATTAGTTAGTATGTTTAGTGACTAAGGTTTCGCCCACTGCCTTGGTATGACCTTTGAGGAAAGGTAATATTCTCAGAAAGTACACTTGTATGTACAGCAGTTTAAAAAAAATTCACTTAGAGATTGCCTGTAAGCCAGCAGAATCTTCTAAAAAAAAGAAGATCAGACTGTTTAGAATCAGAGAGCTCTGTAGACTTGAAGTAATCAATTTAGGGCAAAGTATGAATGCTATCTTCAAAAAAATAGCAGTGAGCTTATCAAAGTATCATACGAATCATATCAAACATCATATCAAGCATAGATTATGTTTGATCATGAATGTCTCATAAGTTTATTCCCACTGGCACTGATGACCGCCTCAGATCTAGAATTATTTATCATTTGTGACATCTAGAATTATGTTATCATAAACTATAGTGTACTATGTATCCATGATCAATATATAGTGTTATCATAACCATTATCCTCCAACTGTGTGCACATCATTTAGTTCTTTGTGTACACTCCTCTGTTGGAATTATTCCGGGCTCACCAAATCATCCATTATCTGCACTGGTGAAATATCCCTTAGCTTTCAATATTTTACTTCTGAAAAAAAGAGTTTCTTTGAAATTGATTTTCTTGCTATGTCATTCAGTGCCGGTATATGTACATAAATCGTGTTTCCCTAACTCTAAAGTTTAAAATGCTCTGAAATGTTTTGATTCAGACGCTTTTCCCAGTGATTGAAAATCTTGGAATTCCAGGATATTTTGGGGACTGCTTTCAGCTTCATGTGAACTATCTTTATCTCATTTCGAGTTTTTAAAAACGATGTGGTTACCAGGTACCAACAGTTAAAAAATGATAAAATATTATTCATTACCAGGTAGACTTATAATTTTCATATTTATGCTGCAATATATCAGACTGTCTATGATCAGGTGTTGTCAATGTGCCTGTGACGCTTGCAATATCATTAGTAGGCCTACGCACAATATAATACCCATGTAGGCCCAGTAACACCCTTTCCTCATACTTCTCAATATCGAGCGCACTATTGGCACTAAAAAATAAAATTCCAGTCACCTAATTCTGATCTGATGTCATAATATCAGGTGATGTCTATGAATTTCTGATGCTGGCAATATCATTAGTACGCACAATATACTATCCATGTAGGCCCAGTAACCACCTTTCCACATATTTCTAAATATCGAATGCACTGTTGGCACTAAAAAATAAAATTCCAGTCACCCTATAAGTATAAATCTGATCTGATGTCATAATAAAGTGATGTCTATGAATTTCTGATGCTGGCAATATTATTAGTACGCACAATATACCATCCATGAAGGCCCAGTAACACCCTTTCCACATATTTCTAAATATCGAGTGCGGTTACAGGAAAATTCGTCCCCGGATAATTCGTCCCCGGATAATTCGTCCCCGCAAATTCGTCCCCGGAAAATTCGTCCCCAATGATAATTCATCCCCAAGGATAATTCGTCCCCGGAAAATTTGATTTCGATTTTTCTCATTCAGTGTAACATCCCTCTTTACTACCATACTAGCCAGTTACCTACCCCACTATTTTTATAGTAGGTGGAAGTAGGCAGGCGAAATATTTTATTGAAGAATTTAGAGCTTTTCTTTCATTCTGACCAGTAAAAATACTTATTCGAAAAAAAAAATTATTTCGCCTGCCTACCTCTACCTACTATGAAAAGAGTGGAGTAGGTAACTAGCTAGTAGGGTAGTAAAGAGAGATATAATAAATGAGAAAAGTCGAAAGTAGTAAGTAGTAGTTATTACTAGAAACTAATGTCAGAAACTTTCAACTTTTGTTTAATTTTCCGGGGACGAATTATCTTCGAGGACGAATTTCCCAGGGATGAATTATCCTAGTGGACATATTTTCCGGGGATGAAATTTTCCTCGGGGACGAATTTTCCAGGGACGAATTATCCTCGGGGACGAATTCTCCAGGGACGAATTATCCTCGGGGACGAATTATCCGGGGACGAATTTTCCTTGGGGACGAATTTTCCGGGGACGAATTTTCCTAGGGGACGAATTTTCCGGGGACGAGTTTTCTGGGGACGAATTTTCCGGGGACGAATTTTCCTAGAGCCATCGAGTGCACTGTTGGCACTAAAAAATAAAATTCCAGTCACCTATAAGTATAAATCTGATCTGATGTCATAATAAGGTGATGTCTATGAATTTCTGATGCTGGCAATATTATTAGTACGCACAATATACTAGGCCCTGTTGAATATTGATCTCATTCCCTTTCGTCATATTTCTCAATACCGAGCGCACTAGTGGCATTGAAATAAAATTCCGGTCACCTTATTTGTATCTGATATACTATAATATCATACGATCAATAACTTTACCAAATTTCATGAATTTTGTTTGATGATTGCTCAGTTTGTGTCACCGCAAAATGATTTATAGCGTAAAAATATGGTAACCTTATCAGGCTTGTCTCGATTTGGCATCTTTCCAGCCCATCAGGCCATACCATTCATTGAATCATACTCACGAGAACATTATAATATTTATACAGTACTGGCACCACTCAACCTGGAAACCAGGAAATATTGATTTTCTGACACGCAGTGTTGCTCCTGATACATGGGGTGTGTAAAGGAAGAGTGGGACGAGGTTTGCCATTTGTGTTTGGTCATGTGATGCCAACAAATGCATGAGTGCATTGACCTATCAGCCATGGAATGTTTTAGTGATCAGTGCGTTACCCAAAGCGTGTATGCCCTTGTTAGAACAGCATCTGTTGGAATGTCCCTGTCCACGATGCATGAGTGCATTCAACAGAATCGACTTACAAGTTATATGCACAGTCATGGTGAGGTCAGCAAAACCTGTATCTTGGCTATAAACAAATAGAAGATGTGATGGTTTTCAGGGGTGACATCTGGCTCCATCAAAATATGCCATCTGTTAAAGGGACAATATAGGCAGCAGCTAGGCAGGGAAGATGAAGTTACACGTATTCGCCAATAGGGGTCTATCACATCTCACAGTACGTCAGATATTCACGCTTGTACAATGAATATAATCATGTAGTGAATCACTGATGAATCCAACAAGACCCACTGCCCTTACTGTGCCTATTAATCCCCCGCAGATGGCCAATTGTAACCCCACTGCTCCTGCCTATAGTCCCCCTTTAAAACCATGTCTGACTAATTGGATTGGAATGTCTTCATCCCCAGAAACGATTATTGTATCCAGGGGAAGAAGCAAAAAGCTGTCTGTGACAGCTGTCACTATTGTACTGTAGTAGGGCCTACATGAATAGGCATTGTCCATCTGTTAATCCAGGACTCTACAACCAGCTGCTCAATTTGTTAAAAAAAAGTGTCCGGAGTGACACGATCAGTTTGATTTCCCAATACAGCAAAATCATGGATGAGTATTGTCATTGATTTCTCTACCTCCTGTGATTTATGATGGTACCTGTATTGCCCCATAGGCCTACTCAAGTACATGTATGGTGCAAAACATAAGTTTGTTCCTCTGTTTCCTGATAAAAGGGGTGAGATAAACTTTTGTTTGCTGCTAGGCCTACCTGAACTGGCCTGGTTTACATTATCCGTACTACAAAGGATGCTCCTTTTCCTGATAAAGGGCTAAGCTGAATTATCATATGCTGCTATGAGAGAGGTTAAGGTTTTTGATACGAGAATGAAAACGAGGTTGTATTTTGACGATAGATCTTAACCTCTCTATTACTAGGCCTACCTGCACTGGCCTGGTTTCCATATTCAATACAATATAGTATGATGTCCACAATGGTATTATTTATTACCTGGCCTTGATGGGCGATTTGTATTGCCTTTGAGCAAAGCCGAGCGCGATTCCATGGCTTTGCATAAAGGGTTGACCAAGGTACCGCCATTTTGGCTAGTCCTCAAAATCCTAAAGCAATTAGAACTTTTTCAAAACGTAGTGAATATTTCAAGGGCGGGAGTCTGTTCTTTGTTTTCCAGAGAACAGCCTCCAGGGTTTTTTATGAGCAAGAAATTCATTTGGAATTGGAAAGAGTTTTTATTGCTTTAAATTAGGATTTTTAGGTGTAACCGAAATGGCAGCACCTATATGGTCAACCCATAGGCATAAGGGCTGTTTATACACACAGCCAAAAACCGCATTCGGATTCGATCGGATCTCATCGGGCTTTTGCTTGTGTGTGTTAACGGCCCTTTAAACCATGAAATTATGTTTGCCTCATGCAGAGACAAAACCATACATGCGTGATAGACACAGTGACATAAGCTCGTTACGAAAAGTGTTCAACTAAGAATTGTTGTCGGGAGATGACTTTCATCTTGTCATTGCACTGATTACGACAAGTCATTTATGGGATATAAGATAAATCGTTTGCGATAAGATTTTAGACGGGCTTGAAATATCATAAGTTATTGTGTCACTTGTTGAGTCAGTTCGACTTTTGATGTTTGGAGTGGAAGTTGCTGATCAATACAGGACAGGTGGGTCTGTTTGGATTTTAAATGAGAATTTCCTGACTGAAATTTAACAAATGTATTTATCATTCTTCGTTTCATGGGTATAGTATTTTAAAAATTTATAGCGTACATGGATATTTTCCCTGAAAAGCCAGTACTAATGACATTGGGAATCAGGGATGTGTTCCAGAAATAAACATGATTTATGCTCTTGAGTGGCTGGCCAAGACTTGAGGTTCATGATCAAAATCATGTGATATTTACATAACGATACTTCTCACAGTATTTAATTTATGTAGCACTAGCATTCATGGAAGCTTATTTTCCCTAAAAAGCCAGTACTGATGACATTGAGAAACATGAAGTTCTTAATCCAGGAATAAGGAAGTGAAAATTTGTTCCAGAAATAGATGACTTAAACGTGATTTATGCTCTTGAGTGGCTGACCTAGACTTGAAGTTCATCATCAAATCATGTGATATCACGAGTGTCTGCGATTGACTATTTCTGACCCAATTTTTTTTATTTGCCACTTCAAAGGAACTAATCGTTTGATTATGATATAGCGTCATTAAAAACACATGACTTTTGTTATAAATAGCTGTAATGGGTTTTGTTTTAATGTTACAATTAAAAACTGTCCAATACTGCAAACCGCAAATTTTCGGACAACAAATTTCTTTTTCAAAAGGCAGATGAAATGTCTAATCCACACAGTCAAATAAAAATTGAATAATCTAAAAATGTTATTGCATAATAAGGTGAGGTTGTTATTTTTGATTGTTAGTCATAGTCATGTTTTTGATTTGATATCACAAATAACCTGGGCCAAATTCATAAAGAGCGTTTAGCTAAAAACAGCGTTTAACTACTGAATAGACAGATTCAGGTCTTTCATGTAAATCTTCACAGAATATGAATAGGCCCTGAAACTGATTAGAGAGAAGTTGTACACGTCTCACCCTTAAACGCCCTTTATGAATTTTGCCCAGTGTTTGTGACTGTTTGTGCAAACAAACAGTGCGCGTACTGTCAAACACTTGAATTGATCAAACGGGAAGTAAGAGAATTAAAATAACTTCAAAAGTCTTGTGATTATTCTTCCACTTTTGTCAATGTCAACAGGTCAAATGTTATCAAAATGTCATGTTTTAATCGTTTGAATATTGAGTTATGTTGGGGACTTTCCAAAATGTAGGGCAATACAGTAGAACCTCCCTTAGCGGACACCTCTCTATTAAGGACAATCTCTCTATTAAGGACACCAGTTTTGGTCGCAAAATGGTGGTTTCCATTCAATTTGACCTCTCTAATCAGGACACCTCTATTTAAGGACACCACTTATCAGTCCCAAGAATGTCCTTAATAGAGAGGTTCTAAACAAGTAACTAGGGTCATGGAAGTGCATCCATTCGACCCAAAGCTCGTTCGCGGATGCACCCGCAGTTAATTCCTTTCCTGGACCAGACAGTGGACGATGGTTTGTTTTATGCTTGGCTCAATAAGAGTTACGTGTCTTTTCCAAGGTCTCACATGAATGGTCTTTACAGTTATCATTACTCCAGTCCTGTTTGAGTCTCACTACCAGAGACACGTTTTTTCAGTCTTGTTTTCTCCGAAAGAATCTTTTCTAAACAAAAATTAGCTTCGCTGATGAAATTGATTTACTATAGTGTGTTTTGAAAATGTTCTTTTTTTCCTATCATTCCAGCATAATGGCGTAACACCCAGGAATCCAAGATGAATTACATCGGCCGTCTCTTCTCCAACGTACGCGGTTATTACAATGAGATCAACTCCGCAACGCTCACCGGCGCCATCGATGTGGTGGTGGTGGAACAAGAAGATGGCTCGCTGATATGCTCGCCGTTCCACGTGCGTTTCGGCAAGATTGGCGTGCTCAGGTCACGCGAGAAAGTGGTAAGTCCGTAGCTCGCGATGTCTCAAACTTTTACATCCATGATGCGGTCTGGTGTCTGTTCAGAACACCACATTCACAGATGGCAGATTCACACAGGGCCAGTTTTCGTAGATGCTTTTTAGGGCGACAGTGCCCAGTTCTGAGACGGAAGATGGCAACTTGTTGTTCTCTTTCCAGTTTCTTGTTATGTGACCCACCACAACAAAATTAGTCGCATATTGTCGCTCCGAGCTTGACAGGTTGAGACGGACTGGTTGTCATTTCACTGTTGTCTGCCTTTTGTGAAATCTGAGTACATCAATTTCTTCTATTATGTCCTGGTGTCATTTTAGGCTCATCTTCTGGGCGACATGCGACTCATTTTGTCGTGATGGATCACATATTGTCTGACTAGGAGTTGTAGCCACCACTTCTTGCCACCCACTGGGTGTGGACCTTACATTACAATATCAATTTTGATCATTTCTCCTATAGGGCTGTCGGATTGGCGCAGTGCAAATAGCCCCTGTCACCTCTGAGGTCCCGGGTTCGATTCCCGGTTGTTCCAGCACACTCATATAGAGAGGGCAACAGACTTCGTCAACGTAGGTTTCCTCCGGGGTCTCCTGTTTCCTCCTACTTACATAACAATTGCCCAATATTGTTAACCGAGCTAATAATGTCCTTGTTGACGCTCAGCTCTCAAATCAATATCTTATTTCTCTCCTAGGTTGACATTGAGGTGAATGGCCAGGGCGTGGGTCTACACATGAAACTTGGTGAGGCAGGGGAAGCATTCTTTGTCGAGGAAGCAGAAGACACGTGCGAGGTGAGTGGTGTAGACAAGCAATTTTAATTGCAGCACTCTGCAATATTTATTGCGTGTGACAAAAATTAAAGATGCTTGTGAGAAGAATTCGTCCTCAGTGACACTTTGATGTGCAATGAATATCATTTATCGTAGAATGCTGTGTCAAGTTTGCCTGCGATAATCATTGCTGGAATGAAAGTTGTCTGCAGAGCACTGTAGGTTACAAACTTAGACATTTTTTATGAGATTTTTGCAAGTATGTCTTGAAAATAAAGCCTGTGGGCAAAAAGTGGTTATCAAGTAAGTGCAGATGACATTCTTAAGCTTCTTCTAGGAGCATTGCTTTGAAGTGGTCAGTGAAAATTCTTTGATGTGAGGCCAAATTACTGTGGAACCTCCCTTTGCGGAAACCTCTCTATGACAGACAACCTCTCTATAAAGGACAATAAATTTGACCTCTCTAATCAGGAAATATCTCTGTTTAGAGCAGCACTTGTCATTCCCGTGGGTGTCCTTAATAACGAGGTTCTACTGTATACCGGCGGTATACAGCATCTGATGTTGATGAAAAAAATAGGAACGAATTAGAAATACAATGTATAGCCCGTCATACTCACTGTTGAGCCATCCATCAATGTCCTTTCGATTTCTTTCAGGTACCATCTCACCTGGCCACCTCACCCCTGCCGCCAACCGCCGAACTCATGCGCGAGGGCGTCGAAAAGTTACACAGAGAGGTCAAAGGGGAACAGGAACGAAAATACAGCGTGGCGGAGTCAGAAATCAGCACAACGTCTAGTCAGCATTCTCAAAAAGAATCCGAATCGAGTTTAGATTCGAAACAGGACTCGGGGCAGTATTCAGAGTTTAGGCCGATTTTTCATGACGGTGCAAATGCAATCAATCAAGGCATCGCACGACCTAGAGTCGTGAACTCGAAGTCGATGACGCTGGACATTTTGAAAGCGACGTCTTCGCAACATGTCGGAGGCGACTCTGACGACGAGACGGAAAATTCTGGAAATAAAAAACCTCGTCGGACGAAAAAACGGGTCGGGAGTAAAAAGCGTAAAAATCGCATGAACCATCAGGAGAAGGTGACGGGGGATTTGTCATCCGCTGTGGAGAGTTCGTCGTCGGATGTGCGAGTACCCTGTGATAATCACGAGGAGGGCGTATTTGAGATGGACAACGAAGATGATATCGCAACGCCCGTCGTGAACTTGCCACGCACCATCAGTCTTCCGATCATCGAGGAGAATAAGATGGAAATGACGGAGGGCTGGGCCTCTAGTCAGTACGTGTCGGCGTTTCATCCATTCAGCGATGGCGATCTGACTCCTATTGTGAGGTGAGTAACAAAGGTCAAGGTCAAAGCGCGCTTGACTCACTTTAAAGGGGGACTATAGGCAGGTGCAGATAGGCTAATTTGGCTATCTTCAAGTGACTAGTGTACATATTAAGGGTCCTTGGCCATGTCAGACTCGGCACTAAATATATTCCTCGTACAAGCGTAAATCATTTCAACGTACTGTGAGATGTGAGAGACCCCTATTGGCGACTTTGTGTAACGTTAACTTGCCTGCCTAGCTGCTGCCTATATTGTTCCTTTAAGAGAGATTTGATGAAAAATTATATATTCCCTATGAAAAGAAATATTGTCTGAAGGGCCATTCAAATAAATGATTTTGTCGCCACTGCCTGCAATTATAATCGGTGCTATCTGCAACAAAAATATCTCTCTTCTGCGGATAAAACTGGTAATCGATGTGTTTGTTATTGATTGCGGGTCGGTGCGATCATGGATTCTCTTTTGCAGGCCCCTGCAATGACAACGTCTACTTTCTAAAAGGGCGGGGTGCATGATGTCACTTCTAGCATCGTGTCATGTTTTGAAGTTGAAATCAGTTTACAAATATGCTTGTGGCATGTGACACATGAACTAGACAGCGTGAATCCTGTATAAAACCAACCTTAGACCCAATCTTAAATCCCGCTTGAAGCTATGAATGCAAGCCTATTCTTGCGCGTTTTATAAGAGCCCACAAAGCCAAAGGTTATAAAAATGTAATATCGTGACTTTGAATTCTTCTTCAGTCCTGCTGGTTCAAGACCTTCCTCGCCGAAGAGCGACACTGAGTTTGAGAAGCAGAAGTGCGTCAACGCCAAGGTCGATGATTCACTGGGCGGTAGCGACGTCAAGTGGCAGTGGGGGGAACTACCAGAGCTAGAGAAACCCCTGGTGAAGAAAGATACAGTTATTGAGGTGCAGACGGAGGAGGAAAAGAAAGGTGGGTTTGTGTTAAGTCGTGGCCGACTTTTCTCTGTTACAAGCGGTCATCCTAAACAGCGTCCACCAGCGCCCACCAGTGTCCACCAGGTTTAAAGTCGGGTTTAAAGTCATCAAAATAAAATTTAGTAGCAGTGAATGAAATAAGTACACTATAAAACACATTTCCTGAAAATGTCATGATATTTGAGTGTAAGATAAGGGAGTTGTTGTCTAAAATCACAAGGCTCCTGTAGCATTGGGAAGCCCTATCATTTCCTCCAAGTCAAATTCAACATTTTTGGCTAAAGCAACAGCTTTAATGACTGACTATTCTTCATTTCCAGTGCAGACTTCTTTTGCAAATTCATTAATTCATGAAGAAATTATTAACTACAGTTACGAATTATTTATACGCCTAAACTGACCTTAGTTTTCACCATTGTTTACAGCCCAGCAAGAACGGGAATCGACCGGCGGGTTGTTCCAGTTCATGAGGAAGACGAAGAAAATACGTCACAATCCCGAACACGAGGGGATCTACTTGGACGACTTGAACCTCGAGGAGATGGACCCTGAGGTGGCCGCCCTCTATCTTTATCATCCGAAAGGGTACGCCTTCTTTAAAGTTCTGCGGTCGTCGGTCTCCTCCTACATATCGTTAGCCTCATCATAGCATAATTGCCTAAGTTGTATTTTGGCCAAAATGTGAAAATTCATTGCCTATATCACTTTTCTGTGTTATTCAAGCATTGTTTACTTATTTTCATGGTTTTAAAAATGTTGAGACGTCTGTTATAAGTTATTGATAAAGTTTAAATAAAAATTTCTTAAGCGTTTTCTAAAAAAAAGTTTTCTTTAATTTTTCGCAAAACCTTCAAATATGAGTTAGGCAATTATGCTATGAGGCTAACGATATATTGTAATTGCCCAAGATTGTTTATAGATGTAATAATGTCCAAAAAAGCAAAAGTTTTGTGGGTGCATGTTATTTTTTCAGATTTCTTGAATATCATTTTTTGCCATGTCATTGAAATTTTTCCCGGTTCAGGAAAAACTGAACAAGTGGGATCTTCTAGTTTGCACCTCTGATAGATAATAGCGTTATCCAGATGCATACAGACTTACAATTCCATTGCTCCAGCCCTTCATGATTCTTTAGACCTTAAAGGGTAACTCGTGTCAAATTTCACCATATAATGTTTTAACTGTTTTTGACAAATAACTACGTCACTTTCTCATAAATCGGTAAGGTTTTCGAATCGAAATGCACATTTTCTAGAAATTGATGGTTTAATCCCGCCCAGACGGCTCGCTTCGATGCTGTTTTTCGTTGATGATGTCACAACATGAACATTTTCGCGGTCGCGATGGTTTACATTCAGCGATTTTATAAATCTAATCAGAAATGGAAAATTTGAGCTTTACATTTGTGATCAACAATTAAAAACGGACGTATTTCCGCAAAGTTGTAAATCACATCATAGTATCACTTTAACGTTCGATACATTTTGGTCCCCCCTTATATGGTATGATATAAAATTATATCATTTCAATATTCGTAGTCTTCCCATCCTACCTCTGACCTTGACCTCCACCTCTCTTTTTCAGTGCCGCTTACCAACCTCACCCGCCCAAAGATGAGGATAGTGAGTCTGGGCGTGGTGCATCGCTGCCACAATCTCCCGTCTCTATAGAGGGCGCTAAATCTAGTTACGAATACGATTCAGTAGAAAACAAACAATCCGCACTGGACGACAGTGGGTAAGATACTGTTTCCGTGACGTTGTTTTAATTGTGATTTTAGTTCATATTTAACTTACACCTGCCATATAGGTAATTTGCGGGCTATTTATCTAATGTCCCATATTGTCATAATAAGGATGTTTTATTTTGACTTGAAAACTCTAGATGTAAGGAATTGAATCCTCAATGTCTAGTCTATGTTAAGATAACCAAACCCTCAAGGGTCTTTAGTCCAAATCCCGAGCTGCAGGTGAGAGTTTTGACGATATTTTAACCACACTAGCAATGAAATATATTCATCATCATCTAAGAGGGTCTTGGTTGAGATACCACAAATCAAGGGACTTTTCCAACAAGAATGTCCGATCCGGTAGACAGCGTTGCTAAAAGCTGATGTGCAGGTATATGCCAGATGAATACTGCCTTTAACTGCTGGTCGCAACTGACTGGAGAAATAATAACCTCTGAACAGTTGGAGAAAAAGTGTTGGTTTGTCATTTGGAGTTCAGCTCCAGCTTACTCCAGCCTGACAGTTGGGACTTATTCTGTCAGGAGTAACCAGCAGCCTTATCATACACAAACCCTCCCTTCCATGTCCATCCCATCCTGCTTATTACTCAGAAAGCATAACTTCCTCAAATAACCTTTTCTGACTTCATGTTTCCAATTTCTCAACTTGTTGAAAATGATACAAGGGTATACTGGCTCTGCTCTCAATTGCAGTTGCACCCAGACAGTAGAACCTCTATTTAAGGACGCCCTTAGGGCTGACAAATACTGTCTTTTATCAAGAGGTGTCCTTATTACAGAGGTCAATTTCAATGGCAGTGACCAATTTGGGGTAAAATGTAGTGTCCTTAGATGTGATTGAACGCCCTGACTTTGCTTATGGCCTCTATGAAAATTGAAAGATAGAAGCTGTATTTTCTCTGAGCCAAAATATAATTGAGTTTGGAACTTGTGAACCCCTTTCGTCCGTCAAACTAACATTTTAACGTCTCATATTTCTTATTTCAGCGAACATCTTGCAAACTTGGCCATGTCACTGTGCGGTGGTCTGAAAGAGTTCGATGGCGAGATGCCTCTGGAGAGGTTCATGCAGGGCCTTGTCACGTACGATGATTTCTGCGAAAACCCCAATCTTATCAGCAATCCTGATTTGGTGCTTAGAATTGGTGAAAAGTAAGTGTATTTCTCGCAAACATCTTCTTCTTTAATACCAGGCCTGCCTATGGAACATGCATGGTCTAACGTACCTTGTTCGTACTTATATATTCTGTCATCTTGTTGAGAATGGAGTTTGAATCATTTGACAATTGCCTTAATAATAATAGGATCTCCCCATTTGGTTTAGAGCGTGTTGTAGATACATCTTCTTGCCTGCAGACAGGCATTCATTTCAACAATACTGGCTGGCGTTCCCCAAGTATAATTTGATTTGTAGACTTGCTTTCTCAATTACTGTAAGTGGATTCTTAGAGCAATTTGGTGGCTTTCTTCAGAATCCATCTCCTTTAATTTCCATCGTAACACTAAATTCTGGTAATTTTTATATTTTTCCAGATATTACAACTGGCCAGTAGCAGGGCCTATGATAATGTCCTTGGTCATGTACCAGAGACCACTGCCCGAGGTAAGTAGGCCAAGGCTATAAAATATTGAGCTGTTAGTGACACACTGCTTTTGGTCCCAAAGTTGTCGTTTCAACTCAATTTAACCTCTCTAGTCAAGACATATCTCTACTACTGTACTACAGACATAATTTGTCAGTTCCAAGGATGTCCTTAATAGAGAGGTCCTCCTTTACATGTGTGTGTTACTTGTTATTTCAGGGATCGATTGAGACTCTGGTCAAAGCTCACTTCCCGAAGAAGGAGCGTCAGAAGCGCGGTATGTCGTCATGGTTCTCGTGGCGGTCCCGCACTGATCAGGACGCCATCGCCACAGGAGAAGGAGCATCTAAAAAGGTGAGATCCCAAATTATCATTAGCTCAGTTCTGTATACCTTAGGGATTGATGGCATCCCTGCTGAACTCATATCATATACTTCATGTATATAGCACGGAAATGACCTTAACCTATAAGGTAATGTGGTACAATTATCACCTCGGTACAATTATAGCCTGTGTGTGCATTAATGTGTACTGCCAGCAATGTTGAACAGTGCATGGGCAATAATTGTAGGACTTTACCTATACTCATCAAATTTGAGTAAAATTAATCGAACCCCCCTTGCATATTGGAACGCAGTTGGTAAATAGAACATATTGGACACCTGTCAGTTGGTGCTACGTCAGATAATCAGGTAATAAGCATGGTAATGGGTTAATTTCAGGAAGCTGAAATGATTTACCATAGTCTCATGCATTTGTTTTGATGGAGTGGGCTACGATTGTGGCTTTGAAAAAATTTAACAGCGTTCATCCCAATTTGGCTGGCTTCAAACAGTTTGTTTAAGTTTTTCAAAAAGTGCTATTTTAGCTGAAAATCCAATGTTCAGAACGCTTTCACTGAAGATGCACGCAGATCTGTTACCTGAATAAAAACGTCCTTCTGCGGCTGTCTGCTCATTGACGACTTGGACCTAAAAATTTTCCAATCGGTACTTTATGTGCAGAGTTAAGTCCATCAACGACCTAGTTAAAGTGTCCCATCATGCAGCAGTAAGCCAATCAACGACTTGGTCCTCGATTATTGTACGTGTTTTAGACCAACAAGCATGAATTGCTAATTTTGACTTTAGCACCAAAAGGAAAAAAATAGTTTGGGGTTCTTCCAAAAAAAGTTTGGGGTTCCGCAGCAAAAGGGGTTAATACAGTTGTGCAAGACTTGTTGTGTGTGTGTGTCTGTGTGCTAAAGTAGCAGAGCAATCGGGCGTTTCATTTCCACAAGACAAGAAGAACGTCTGCCAGTGGTGGCTTGTAGTAAAATCACTGAAGGAAAAAACATTTTAGAATAAAAAGGAAAAAAGTCTGTCAAGCGATCCGTAGTTTTTTTGGGAGGGAATGTTTTGTACAATGCATATATTATTGCTTGCAGGAGAGAGAGACCGGCGATATCAGTCAGAGCCCCTCATCCAGTATAATGTCATCACCTCCCGATAGTCCACAGAAAACTAAACTCGAGGAGAAGAGGTAATTGATAATTTATATTTTCTCTTTGGCACTTTTGCATTGTGGTCCGAGTGAAATGTGTTTTGATAACTGACAGTGGGCTTGTGGCCTTTGACAAGTGACTTTGACTTTCACAACAAAATACAGTAGTACCTCTCTATTAAGGACACCCTCCGGACTGACAAGTGCTCTCCTGATTAGAGAGGTCAAATTGAATAGAAACAACCAATTTGGGACCAAACCTAGTGTCCTTAATAGAGAGGTGTCCGCTAAGGGAGGTTCCACTGTAGTTGATTTTCCAGAAATTGATTTTCTGAAATTTGATATTTTGCAGGGCCGGACCAGAAGATGACGGCACATCGAGTGAGACAGACTCATCAGAGAAAGATCTCGTCCTCCAGGTTGGCCAGGTTGCTCAGCATCACCTGAGAGAGAAGTACAGGAAGGCCGTTAGACTGTCGTCAGAACAGTTGGTGAGTAAATTTGACTGTGATTGCGCTCGGTTTCTATTTTGGTCCAGTAAGTCGGACCTACAGGCTTCTTAATCAATATTTTGATGTCAGTGTCCTTTTGGGGAGCTGTGCAAAAACCACTAGGCCGATTTCTTAGAAAAAAAATCAAAATTCAGTGCACTATGTCAATGTACACAAATACACAAAAAAATTTCTTTCATAAATATGGTTACCGGTACTAAAATGTGAAAAAAGCTGCTCTCCAAAGTCACAGGGTGAACACCACACCCTAGTAAAATTGCCTATTTTAGTTGGGTAGCCTACAGGGTGGCTCAGAATTGTTTTCCCTCTCACAATGGATACACAATAGAATTCTATTGTGCAAGGGAAAATAATTCTGGGCCACCCTGTATACCCGGTACTTCCCCTACTGACTTCCTGATTCTGTTTTAATTCCATTCCAGCGTGCGCTGAACCTCCAAGAAGGTCGTAACGAGGTCACATACTCTGTGACGACGGCGTATCAGGGAACGACCAAGTGTACCTCGTATATTTACAAATGGCGCTACGACGACAGGATCATCATCTCGGACATCGACGGCACCATCACAAAGTAAGTTGCGTCTGATCAGTCAACTGTGAAAGCGTAGATCGTAGAATTTACGCTGCCATTGGGATTATCCGATTATGTGTCGTTGAAATGGTTTTGAGGAAGAAAAAACCCTGGGTCCGGTTGTTAGAATGCTTGTTAGCTCATAACATCACGCTGACATGTTGTTACATGTGCATTGATGTACATGTTATTTCATGTGCATTGATGTACATGTTGTTACATGTGCATTGATGTACATGTTATTTCATGTGCATTGATGTACATGTTGTTACATGTGCATTAATGTACATGTTGTTATGTGTGCATTGATGTACATGTAACAACATGTCAACATGATGTTATACATGCATCAAATGATCCACAAAATATCACTTTTTTGACAGCATTTATACATTCTATGTGGTTAAAAGTCCTCTTGATAAGCAAAGTGTTTTCCTCCTTCTGTTTTAATTCTTTTTTTCAAATGGTTGATTTGAACTGCAACTGATTAAAAAAGTGAGGCCTTACAAAAAATTTGTTTGCTTCTATTTTCAGGTCTGATGTTCTTGGGCAACTCTTGCCAATGGTCGGAAAAGACTGGTCACAGACTGGTGTCGCACAACTCTTCACCAACATCGCCAACAACGGCTACAAGTTCCTCTACCTCTCTGCGCGTGCCATCGGTCAGTCGACCGCAACCAGATATTACCTCAATAGCATCAAGCAGGGCGAGGTGCAGCTTCCCGACGGCCCGCTGCTACTATCGCCGAGCTCTCTCATTAGCGCTTTCCATCGGTAAGATATTCAAAAAAATTAAGTGCTATGCACGTCATCCGCTCCTGAAAGGGTTAAAATTAAACAATGGATACACAATAGAATTCTGTTGTGCGAGGGAAAATAATTCTGGGCCACCCTGTATACCGGGTACCTGCCTTACTGACTTCCTATATTCTGTTTTGATTCCATTCACATGAGATCTTTCCAGATTTTACAGTCCAAATTGGCTTCAAAAAACTTGAATTTTACCATTATCAAGAAGATTCATTCTCCAGAAGAGTTCAATATGGGCCTTAAACTAAAAGGCAAACCTTATCCTGTAATGTAAATCAAAGTTTTTTTTCAAGGAATGCCAAAAACCAGGTTGCCTGGTGAACACAAAATATCCATCTCCTGTAAGTTTCACTTCGAACGAATTCTTTTTCCAGGGAAGTTATTGAGAGAAAACCAGAAGAATTCAAGATCGGCTGCCTGCGAGATGTGGCTGCCCTCTTCCCCAGTAGCCGCAATCCATTCTATGCCGGCTACGGAAACAAAATAAACGTAAGTGATTCGAAAAAAGATCGATGTATGATATAAACAATGGTAAAAGTTATCATCTGACTTCACACTATCCTGCCTTCCTGGAACCTTTCAGTAGACTTTGGAAGGTCTGCTCAGTCAGCACTGCAACCTGGCATTTCTGGGTGGAGTTGGCAAGTTAGACAAAGAGATCTCATGCCGACTCAAGTGCTAGCGGTTTCCATATGACATGATATTCATAGTATTCGTATATCTGTCTACAAAACAGCATTGATGCAATTTATATTCAGTGAATACAAAATTTCAAATTGAAAAAAAAAATTTTGACATCTTCAACATGAAAAAAACAATTAATAACAGGGTCACTTTCATCCATATGACATCATCACTTGGAACATTTTCACAATCAAAACTCGATCTGTATTTTCAGGACGTGTGGGCATACCGGGCAGTCGGCATCCCAATCTCGCGCATCTTTACGATCAACCATCGCGGAGAGCTGCGTCACGAGCTCACCCATACATTCCAGTCCTCGTAAGTATCAAATAAAAATATGCATGCCTTCATCACAGTCTACAATCGGACTCAAAATTATTTTGACTATACACGAAATTATGCTTCACTAAATGCGCTTGTGGCATTTGCGGTTAAAATTGTACTGTGGAACCTCCCTTTACAGACACCTCTGTGAACGGGACACCCTGTCTATCAAGGACACTCATTTTGGTCCCAAATGGGTCATTTCTATTTAATTTAACGTCTGCAAGCAGGACACTTTAATAGGGACAGCATTTTAAGTCCCAAGGGTGTCCCTGATTGGGAAGTTCTGCTATGGATGGAGTGACCAGTGATAACTGTCATCCCGTCTGTTGGCCAGAACAACTGCAAAAGAACTCAACGCAAATATTCAGTCATGGGCGTAATCGTGTACGAATGAAATAATTCTGCATCTGATTGGAGACTGTGTTTGTTTTATCAGAAATCAGAATGTGTGTAGTTTTGAGTTATTAGAGTCAATAGTCTGACCAGATTTAACATGCTTTATTCCGCTTTTCTTGTTTGTGCACGGTTTAAATATTTTCAAAATGTTGTCGTTGTTTTATTTCTTCACGTTTAATTGTAAAAGTTCATTTGTAAATGTTTTGTCTGCATTTTTTGGGCTCTGGGGCGCAATCCACTTGTCAGATTTCGTTGAACTTTGGTCTTGATTGATTTGAGGATATTCTTAAGTATCCATGGCAAAGAAATAAAAAACTTCTGTATTTGTTGTGTACATTGACGTACATGTATGCCATTGAATTTGGAGACTTTCTGCTCCGTATGATTGATTTTGTGACCAACCTGGATGAAATTTTGTGTCCATTTACCCGTGTGCAAAGTTTGAATGAGAAATAAAACAAAATATGACCAGATGTCAGGGCCCAGTTGTTTATAGAAAGCATGTTAGCTCATAACATCATGCTGACATGTTGTTACATGTGCATTGATGTGCATATTATTTCATGTGCATTGATGTACATGTTATTTCATGTGCATTGATGTACATGTTATTTCATGTGCATTGATGTACATGTTATTTCATGTGCATTGATGTACATGTTATTTCATGTGCATTGATGTACATGTTATTTCATGTGCATTGATGTACATGTTATTTCATGTGCATTGATGTACATGTTATTTCATGTGCATTGATGTACATGTTATTTCATGTGCATTGATGTACATGTTATTTCATGTGCATTGATGTACATGTTATTTCATGTGCATTGATGTACATGTTATTTCATGTGCATTGATGTACATGTTATTTCATGTGCATTGATGTACATGAAATAACATGTCAACATGATGTTATAAGCTAACATGCTTTCTAACAACCGGGCCCTGCAGCTTCAGGTGGCACTCAAATTACCCAAGGCTTCACTGAAGAAATGTATTTACTTCATCTCTGACAATGCCGAACTCTAAAAATCCTGTTTAGTTTCGAAGCTAAATCAATAAAAATCGAAATTGAAAGCAATCAGACCAGTAGTTGGCGCTTTAGTGTCAAAAACCGTGAGGACAAAACATTTACAAATGGGCTATGGTTCTTGGAAATTTATGTGATGGGGTGGTTGGAATTTTGGTACTGGGACCACATCAGGTTTTGGAACGGTTATCTGGTTAACTGGTTATCTGGTTAACTGGTTATCTGGTTAACTGGTTATCTGGTTAACTGGTTATCTGGTTAACTGGTTATCCGGCACGAACACACTGTATATCTGTTATCACACCCTGTGCCACCAATCGAAGCGCTAACACCTAACCTTGCTTGGCTTCTGCTGTTCGATGTTGTCTTCTCTGAATGCAGTAGTAGCATGCCTTCTCACTTATTGCAGATACACAGACTTGTGTGCATCCGTCGGCAATTTATTCCCCGACCAACGTGATCGCAAAAACTCGGACGAGTTCAGCTTTGGCGGTCGTGTGAAAAACAGCGTCGATCGTGACTCTGCATTTGACGAACAAGACGATTGTTTTTGGGCGTATTAGACTGTGGCTTTTCAGTAATTGGACAAATGTTCTTTGGAATAAAACAGCTAAAACTCACGGACTAAATTCCTTGGATGTCAAAAGTTCTATGGGGGATTCAAGGCTGAAAAATCATGGATAAAACAGTCTCTGGATATATTTTTCGTCCCAGTTCTGTCGATTATTTTGGACTTAAAGTTCTTTGGATTATGTTTTGAGGATAACATGTTGTTAATCGGACGTTTCTTTCATGGACTTGCGAGATTGTGACTTTGAATTTCCACTTGTTTTGTTGACTAAGTTTCTGCGACACAGCTTGGCGTTTTCACATTTTAAACTCAGGTTATATTTTTTTGGGCATTCTTAGGATTTAACCTCAGGATGTGTTTTGATTACCTCAAGTTCATTTTATGTTTGTTGTGGGATTCTGCTTCCTCTGGTTTGGATTTGGGCACAGATTCTGTGGATTAAGTTCTTGATTTCTAAACCTTAGGACTATTCCTAGTCAGATTGTGTTCTAGTGAGATGCTGCCCTGGATATTGCTAATTCAAGATCCAAAACTCTCGCGGAGTTTGAACTTTGACATGACATTATATGACAAGTCATAGTGTTCTCAGTTAGCTGGACTCTTTTGGAGTTGTGTTTCTAGTAGGAAGGACAGATTCCACATTGTGTGGTCATCGGTAAAGTGTACTGCTGCATTTTGAAAGCAATAATAGCACACCTTACACCTTGTCCTGTAGGTTGACACCAGTGGCCTGGTTTCTTGCCTGAGGGTTTCGTCCAGGGAGTCTGGCTATGGGTCGTTACACTTGATTGGGGATAACGTTTACGAAGACGTCGCGTGACGTCACGTTACAGTAATGTGAAGCAGTCAGAGCTGAAATGCATCATGATGTGACGACGGCCAACACTATGTAACGTTGTTCCCAATCAAGTGCATGAATCTATCGTGACAATTTTGAAATCCTTCTCGTCCATTTATGATTTTAATTCCTATGGAATTATGGCAGCTTTAAATTTGTTATGTTTGGCATTCTAGTCTTATATATAGGATTTTATCGTCTATACAGTCCAAATCACAATAATTTTTATCTCTAAATTTGCGTTATTGGTGCATCATTGATGCTCTACTCAGCGCATAGGTCGTGCGTAAGTCAAGTGTAGGTCGTGTGTTAGTCAAGCGTAGGTCGTGTGTAGGTGATGCGTAATTTACGTGAAACAGAGAGATAAGCATGTCACTGGTGCATCATTGGCACGTAACTTGCGCGTCTCTGACGCGAACCTGGAAGGATGTCAGTTGTGATTTGGACTGTACATATTTGAATGATTAGTGATGTTCTTTCAAAGTGCTTTCAGTTCCTGTGGAATTACTTATATTTTAATGATAAATCTGTCTTAGATTTTAATAACTGAGGATGATGTTTAGACTCTAGAGTAGATTCTCTAATTCGTACTTGCTTTATGAACAATAATAAGGTGATCGGAAGACCAGGTTGCATTCAGGTTGAAATAAATGCTCAGGATACAATATTTTGAATATGGCCACAGGCCCTTGTGAAGAAGGACTCTATGATTCGAGGGACTATCTTTCCATTTACATCACCACCCATGCACTCGATGTACACGATGTACAGCTAATGTACACTGTTGTCATACACAGTAGAGAAAGGCTCTCGTTCCATTCAACACTTTCATCTCATTAATAGCCCGTTGTACCTCTCCACCTAGCAGAGGGACGAGGTGATGGTGGTGTAAACAGAGAGATAGTCCCTCAAAGCATAGTGTCCTTTCTCACAAATGCCCGTGAATATGGCAGCTATGTATAGCTCTTTAAGGTAGAATAATGGATAATTTAGGCGGCTAGTCTTTTAAGTGAAAATAGTGTGTACACGTTGTGTTGTTTATATGTTAATTGTAGTATTGGCAGGTGTGAGTGGGGCAGGGGGTATGGGGTGAAAAGGGCGGTTTGTAAATGATCGCCTGTAGATTTTGGGTTGTTGCGATCAGCCACACATCTTGAGGTGACCGCTGTGATAGAATTGAATGGCCATCAATCCTGTGCAGGCAAGTGATATCTTTAGGTGCTTTCATACTAATTCTACATTATACATCTACATGTGCTTTAATCTATGAAAGAAATTAGAAATGGTTGCAAATTTTTGCACTCATTGTTATACAAGTTGACTTATGTGATGTAGTATTTTTACATCAAAGATACCTTGGCAGATTACAGTGAAACTGCTTGTTGTATACCGGTTTTAGAGTTCAGATTTTTGTAAATAGAGTGTTTCTGTTTTGGTGTAAAGGAATAAAATCATGACTGTATGTGTAAATTTAGAATAGTTTCAACCTTTAGTTGAACTCTTCCTGGCATGGCCGTCCTTGGCAGTGACAGTCCACCCTCTCTGTCGATCTGATCTCAGTCGATTTGAAGAGGACACCCCGAGTTGACATGGGCATTGAAGACCCTAATTCTAATATGACATGGCCATTGAAGACCCTAATTCCAATATGACATGGCCATTGAAGACCCTAATTCCAATATGACATGACCATTGAAGACCCTAATTCCAATGTGACTAGACCATTGAAGACCCTAATTCTAATATGACATGGCCATTGAAGACCCTAATTCCAATATGACATGACCATTGAAGACCCTAATTCCAACAGTTGTGCTGACACTGGTCTGGAAAATGTTAGGATGTCTGGTATGATTAGTTCTCAATGATCTCTCTGTCGCAGTCTGTTTCGGTCCCGAAGGGCTTGAGCGTGGGGTTTTGGAATGTACCTCAGTCCTTCGTGGGAGTAACTTAGTACGGAAGGGGATTTCATTTTCTGTGTCAAATATGTGACCCGCCATGGCGAAACAGGTAACAGGAAACCAGCACTAGCTAGCGTATCTACTACGCCATGGCGAAACAAGTCGCATATTGCTCCGAGGTTGACTGGTTGAGACGGACTGGTTGTTCATTTCACTGTTGTCTGCCTTTTGTGACATCAATTTCTTGTATTATGTCCTGGTGTCATTTTAGGTTCATCTTCTGTGCGACATGCGACTCATTTTGTCGTGGTGGGTCACATATAAGCACTATTAGATGCTATTAGATGCACTTTTCAACAGAAAAAGCATTAGGTGTTCTGAAATAATGCTGGCAGTGCTTTCACAGGACCGTTTCATTTTCATCCTGACGAAACACTAATGTCTAACTTTTCATTTCAGTTACACCAGTTTGAGTGATATCGTCGACCACCTCTTCCCAAACTTACATGTCTCATCAGCCGGCAAAGCGACAAAGTTCTTCGCCCCTGATCAGTTTAGTACATTCACATATTGGCGTGACCCTATTCCTGAAATTGACATCATTGCCGAACTAGCAGTGACGTCTGCGCCGAAAAGGAAACAATCGACAGAGACCAAGGTGGAGAAGAAATGAACAGTTCCGATGAAAATTGTGGTGAAAGTGTTATAACTATATGAGTGGAAAGACTAGTGTGACTGCTCCTAGGAAGGTATGACTGTGAACTGGTGCTCACGTCAGAGCAGATTCATTTCACTTTGTTGCTGTAGTGTTGACATCAGTCTATTGCAGACGTATCATCTGGACTGGATGTGGCGAGGTGAAGTCACATCCTCATCTTGTCATATCATGTCGTGATGAGGATGTGACTTCATAATCTTTTTGCAACCCATCAAAGTTGGGTTGAGGTACATGTATGTAGAGAGTGAAAATCAGGGTACCTGATTGTCATTTCTTGTGGAATGGCTCTAAAACTTTGGAGAATAAGAGTGAGTTTTGGCTTTTCAGAAAATCACAAATAAAAAAATTGCTCCTGTAGACAGAGGTGTCAATTTTATGTATCATAGACCATAATTTCTGATGCGGTTGTATGTACAATGGATAAAGATGCTTTAAACAGGCATGAAGTTTGCACATGCCAAGGCTGCCTATTAAGATGTACCTGCTGTCATAAAATTAATTGGCATGAGGTCTTTTGAGTAGTACGCTTGGTGATAATCTAGTACTGTGATTTATTCTGCTTTGGTATGGGGGTGGGGGGAGGGGGGCAGTGGCTGCAGAATTTCTGGCTTTCATGTCAGATGTGATCAGAGTTTTATGCCTTAAGCTCGTTTTGCAGACAAGCAATATTTGACGCTGTGATGTGCAATTATGATCGCATGATCTCGTCTGCAGTCGTCGCAAGTGCCGGCAACAAGACTTGGGGATCACTCCAACCTGGGATCAGTATCACACCCGGCGATTACCAGTTTTACTCGCAGACAAGTGAGCTTTGATTGTCGCATGTCACAGTGATAAAAATTGCACGTTTGCGAGACACTTCAAAGGTGGTTAAATGGTTATGGCAGGGGTGGCTTGCTTCAGAAGAAAGTGTGAGAATAAGGGCATTCTTTGGTTTCAAATACCACTCACAAAGTGCTTACATTTGTTCACTAAATCTAGAAAAAGGTTTGTTAATGAAATTGTGTATTTTGTGTACCCTGTATGAAAATATTTTTCAGATTTTCTGCGAAATTGTTGTGCGGTAAACAAATTGTTGTCGAATTGAGACTGATTGTGCTCAGTCGCCGGTGAATCTATTCCAGTTTGAACCAGAAGAGTGGTTTTGGATAAATCTGTTAGAAAAAAAGTGGAAATTTATTTTTTGATTTGAAACCCCCCTTAAAATTGTGAGCTGCAATAATCAAAATTTGCTAAAATGTATAGCACTTAGAAATTCGGTTGTCTACAGTATGTGAAAAGGAAAATATCATTGTGTGGAGATTTTTCACTGAGTTTTTGCAAAAAAATGTGTTCATGTGTATAAATCATTGTAAAAAAGTAATTTTCTAGTGTCGTGGACAACATACTCAAAAAGTATTAAAAGAACTAAACAGTAGAATAAGAAGGTACCATTAAAGTATAGCTTTAAACAGTAGAAAAATAAGGTACCATCAAAGGTGTTACTCTAAACAGTAGAATGATAAGATACCACAAAAGTGTAAACTTTAAACTGTAAAAATTGATAAGGTACCATAAAGGTGTAACCTTCAACATTAGAAAAATAAGGTACCATATTAAAAGGTATAAGTTCAAACAGTAGAATAATAAGGTACCAAAGAATAACTTTAATCATGAATCGGCAGAATGATAAGGTACCATGAAAACAAAACTAAAAAAAGTATTTTACGACGCGGCTGATTGTGGACAGCTGATGGCACTCTTGGTGAAGAGGTAGAATTCAATGGAAATAACTGGTTTGGGACCAGCTGCAGTGTCTTTAATAGAGAGGGTGTACTTAATAGAGAGGTGTCCGCTAAGGGAGGTTCCACTGTACTTGTGGTGATATATTGCAGAATATAAGATGCTATTATCGGCATTCTTTCCCATTTGATGTTATGCGTGTGATGTAATATTGACGTTTAATGTAGTGACGTTGTCTGCTACTTTCTTTGACTATGTGATGGTTGCGACTACCATATTGACATGATTGTGCCTTGTTATAGTTATGTTCAGGTTCTTGAGTTGTGGTCTAGTGGCTCAGACACCCGACTAGTACTCAAGAGGTCCCTGGTTCAATCCAATCTCCACAGTCTTAGTGTGACTGTAGGCAGGTTTCTCTTTTCTGACTTGCCTTATCCCATTCTGTAGATACAGTAGAACCCCTCTATTATGGACACCCTCGGGACTGACAAGTGCTGTCCTTATTAGAGAGGTGTCCTGATTAGGGAGGTTAAATTGAATGGAAAGAACCAATTTGTGACCAAAACCAGTGTCCTTCATAGAGAGGTTGTCCTTAATAGAGGAGGTTCCATTGTGTATGAAAATCACCAAAACTAGTGTCCTTAATAGAGAGGTGTCTGCTAAGGGAGATTCCACTGTACTAGTGGGGGGTTCAGAAGAAAAGATTGGATCATTAGAGGTCGAGGCTGCCAGGAGGTAGTTATAAAATGAATGGTTTGGAAAATTTGCATCTTAGGATTTTCATCC